>NC_135232.1:1005502538-1005505038 GCF_051348905.1 Ranitomeya variabilis | reverse complement strand
TAATGCAAAGGCCTGTGAAACGGAGGGGAACTGCAAACCGTAAGGAGAGGCGCAGGACTCAGAGCATCAACAGCGCCTTCGCCGAGCTGCGGGAGTGCATCCCCAACGTGCCCGCCGACACCAAACTCTCCAAGATCAAGACACTGCGCCTGGCTACCAGCTACATCGCCTACCTCATGGACCTGCTGGCCAAGGACGACCAGAACGGGGAGACCGAGGCCTTCAAGGCGGAGATCAAGAAGACAGATGTCAAAGAGGAGAAACGGAAGAAGGAACTGGTCAGTACACGAGTTACACGAGGGCTGTGATGGCCACATAGGGGATAGTGGGATGGAGGGAGAGATAGAGAGAGAGGGATAGATGGAGAGATAGAGAGAGAATAGATAGATAGATAGATAGATAGATAGATAGATAGATAGATAGATAACAGATAGATAGATATGGGATCGTGGGATGGATGGAGAGATAGAGGGAGAGAGATAGATAGAGAGATAGAGAGAATAGATAGATAGATAGATAGATAGATAATAGATAGATAGATAGATAGATAGATAGATAATAGATAGATATGGGATCGTGGGATGGATGGAGAGATAGAGGGAGAGAGATAGATGGAGAGATAGATAGATAGATAGATAGATAGATAGATAGATAGATAGATAGATAGATAATAGATAGATATGGGATCGTGGGATGGATGGAGAGATAGAGGGAGAGAGATAGATAGAGAGATAGAGAGAATAGATAGATAGATAGATAGATAGATAGATAATAGATAGATAGATAGATAGATAGATAGATAGATAGATAGATAGATAGATATGGGATCGTGGGATGGATGGAGAGATAGAGGGAGAGAGATAGATGGAGAGATAGAGAGAATAGATAGATAATAATAATAATAATCTTTATTTTTATATAGCGCTAACATATTACGCAGCGCTTTACAGTTTGCACACATTATTATCGCTGTCCCCAATGGGGCTCACAACCTAAATTAGATAGATAGATAGATAGATAGATAGATAGATAGATAGATAGATAGATATGGGATAGTGGGATGGATGGGAAGATAGAGACAGATATAGATGGAGAGATAGAGAAAGAGACACAGAGAGAGATAATAGATAGAGAGAGATAGAGAGAGAGAAAGATTAGATAGATATAGATAGTAGATAGATAATGGATAGATAATTGATAGATATTGAGAGAGGGATAGAAATAGAGAGAGATTACATAGATAATAGATGGATAGATTGAGAGAGAGAGAGAGAGAAAGAAAGAGAGAGAGATTAGGTAGATAATCCTTTTTTTTCCATGATCTAACTTGAGTGTTGCTCCCATTTTTTATTTTTTTTGGAAAGATAGATAAATAGATAGATAGATAGATAGATAGATAGATAGATAATAGATAGGTGATAGAGATAGATAATAGATAGATGATAGATCTATAGATAGATAATAGATAGATAGTTAGATAATAGATAGAGATAGATGGATAGATCTATAGATATATAGTTAGATAATAGATAGATGATAGATAGATAGATAATAGATAGATCTATAGATAGATAATAGATAGAAGGATACATCCGCCCATTTCAGTTTCCTAATTATTAGGTCATATAAACTATATATAATTCTGGTTTAATTTATCAGTATTATTTGCAGTCAGATAAATAATAAAATAGCAAAATTGATTACAATTGTGGGAAACCACTTCCAATAACTTATTCAATAACATCATTACAAAACATTAAAATCACCAAATAATTCCCTATATACAATGACACAACTAATGCAGCGATATACACATTTCTAAACACGAAATACGCAAACATGAAATAGTTCTATATGGGAAATAATCTTGGGGAACGGTAAATATTTTTCACACGAATCATTTAGAATATAGGAGTAATATGAAGAACACTAAAAGTAAGCTATAGCTAAAAAAACACTAATTTATAGATTCAGACCAAATAAATAATTACAACAGAGATTAACACACGATAGTTCTAGTGATTGCAGCAGTGATATATTTAGCAGTGATATATTTAGCAGTGATATATTTAGCAGTGATATAATTTGCAGTGATATATTTTGCTTACTGAAAATGTAAAGGATATTTACTATAATTACAGTTTAGTTCTACAAATATTATACCAAGTGCGTCTGCACGTGTTTATCAGTGAAGTATATAGATTTATGTCCCAACACATCTGAGTATATAATGTGTAACATTAGGTGCTGCTGTCATCCATCATACAGGGATATGAGTGCTGAGCCCCTTCCTCACTCCTGGCATGTGGCTTTTTGTATAGTTACATATATTAAACTGTGGCTCCAGACCCAATATCTGCTTACATGATTTTTTTCCCATATAAATTAAAATTGTTTTTAACAAAATTAGTTACGTCATTAAAGTCATATATGGGAAAAATAGAGATAGATGACTATAGATTGATATGTCTGCAAATAGTTTTTTTTAATACAAATCTTT
>NC_135232.1:1005275038-1005495038 GCF_051348905.1 Ranitomeya variabilis | reverse complement strand
GTATTGTAGCCAGTCCTGTAATGAATATATCTATATACATATATAATGTACTGTAGCCAGTCCTGTAATGAATATATCTATATACATATATAGTGTACTGTAGCCAGTGGTGCAATGAATATATCTATATACATATATAGTGTATTGTAGCCAGTGGTGCAGTGAATATATCTATATACATATATAGTGTATTGTAGCCAGTCCTGTAATGAATATATCTATATACATATATAATGTATAGTAGCCAGTGGTGCAGTGAATATATCTATATACATATATAGTGTATTGTAGCCAGTCCTGTAATGAATATATCTATATACATATATAGTGTATTGTAGCCAGTGGTGTAATGAATATATCTATATACATATATAGTGTATTGTAGCCAGTGGTGTAATGAATATATCTATATACATATAGTGTATTGTAGCCAGTGGTGTAATGAATATATCTATATACATATATAGTGTATTGTAGCCAGTCCTGTAATGAATATATCTATATACATATATAGTGTATTGTAGCCAGTGGTGCAGTGAATATATCTATATACATATAGTGTATTGCAGCCAGTCCTGTAATGAATATATCTATATACATATATAGTGTATTGCAGCCAGTGGTGCAGTGAGTCCATGCATGTCCTGGCCCTTCCATAGCAGGGCCATCTGGGAGTGATTAGAGGCCTCCTCCTGTATCTGTGCTGCTGGGGCCTAGAGACAGGCTGACGTCAGATCAGACGCCCGGAGCCATCCTGCTCTTGACTTGGGTGTAATCATCAGCTCTCTGCTCTTGTCCATCCTCTTCCTCCTGCTGGAATGCGGACACTGCCACCATATGTAACACAGGGTTTTGCTTTCACAGGTTTGCAGCCAACATATATAAATTCTCCTCATCCAGCATCACTCCCAGGGGAACACATCATCCTTTACTGTAGTGAAAATAAACAGTCAGCCTCGTATCTTACAGCCGCCTCCTTATGTATAGCCAATAAGTGGCTCTGATCCAAGGGAAACACAAGGCGCCTAATAGCCAACAGCCAACTATCAGAGAGACTTTTATGATGATTCCTGTTTGGGGAAGATGTGTTTCCCATCATCACACAGCTGATCTCAGCTGATAATTAGGTTGCAAATGTCAGGTGAACGTGATGATAAATGTAGAAGTTATTAGGGAATGTGTCTACTACTAGGCTGCAGCCCCTTACTGCACCTGCTCCAGGTCCAGGGATGGAAAGAGCCATCTACATCTAGGTATAGATGTACAGACCATGTAGCATTGCAGCTATATTATGGGCCACTGCCACAAAGGCATAGATGTATACATACATACACACACATATACATACAGTATATACATGCATATATACACACACATACATATACATATATACATGCATATATACACAAATACATATACAGCTGTGGCAAAAAATTAAGAGACCACAGCAACATATTCAGTTTGTCTGATTTTTCTCTTTATAGGTATATTTTTGAGTAAAATATAAATTTTTCATTTATTCTATAAACCTCTGACAACATGTCTCCGAAGTTCCAAGCAATACATTTTGATTTGTTTTCTGAAAGGGAGAAATAGTCAAAATTACAAATAAATAACCAGTGCTTTCAGACCTCAAATAATGCAAAGAAAACAAGTTAAAAATAATTTAGAAAAAACAATACTAATGTTCTAACACAGGAAGATTTCAGAAATCAATATTTTGTGGAATAACCATGATTTTTAATCACAGCTTTCATGCGCCTTGGCATGCTTTCCATCAGTCTTTCACACGGCTTCTGGTGCAAAAATGTAAGCAGTTCTTCTCTGTTTGATGGCTTGTGACTATCCATCATCCTCTTGATTACATTCCAGAGGTTTTCAATGGGGTTCTGGTCTGGAGATTAGGCTGCCAATGATGGGCTTTGATGTGGTGGTCACTTAATTTTTGCCAGAGCTGTATATAAATATATACCAATATACACGCATATACACACACACACGCACGCACGCACGCACGCACGCACACACACACACATATATATCTCAATACATACATACACACACATCTATAATATAACGCTGGGAGCGTCACTCTGTCCGAAGCCTTTATAGACTGCTCAAGCGCAAGCGCCGGTGCCGTCTGGACCCCACAGAGTGACGCAGCCCAGGAGATCGCAGTATCCATAAGCACTGGACGCACACCGCGATCTCCAACGGAGAAGCAGGGACGTGCCAGGAGGGTGAGTATGCTATATTCACCTGTCCCGTTCCAGTGATGCGCGCTGCTCCGTTCTCCACATCCTCTGCCTGTGACGTTCAGGTCAGAGGGCGCGATGACGCGCTTAATGCGCACCGCCCTCTGACTGAACAGTCACTGCCAGAGGACCCGGAAGACGGAGCGGCGCGCAGCACTGGATCAGGGCCAGGTGACTATAGCAAGTGTTGGGGGCCTGAGCTAGCGGTGACTCCGGCACCTGACCCCCACAGCGCGCCGGTGTCCCCGCCTGCTGAGGCCCCCAGCACTCGGCGCCCAGCGACGATAGGTGAGTATGTTATTTTTTTTTTATTGCAGCAGCATACAGGGCATATAATACTATGGAGCATCTTATGGGGGCCATCAACCTTTATGGAGCAGCATATGAGGCATATACTATGGAGCATCTTATGGGGGCCATCAACCATAATGGAGCAGCATATGAGGCATATACTATGGAGCATCTTATGGGGGCCATCAACCATAATGGAGCAGCATATGAGGCATATACTATGGAGCATCTTATGGGGGCCATCAACCATAATGGAGCAGCATATGAGGCATATACTATGGAGAATCTTAAGGGGGCCCTCAACCTTTATGAAGCAGCGTATGGGGCATATGGATGGGAGCAGCAAATTACAGAACGGTGGCGCAGGAAGGGAGCAGCACATGACAGAACTGTGGCGCAGGATGGGAGCAGCACATGACAGAATAGAGCAGCACATGACAGAATAGGGCAGCACATGACAGAACGGGGGTGCAGGATGGCAGCAGCACATGACAGAACGGGGGTGCAGGATGGAAGCAGCACATGACAGAATGGGGGTGCAGGATGGGAGCAGCACATGACAGAACGGGGGAGCAGGATGGGAGCAGCAAATTACAGAATGGAGGCGCAGGATGGAAGCAGCACATGTCAGAACGGGGGCGCAGGATGGGAGCAGCACATGACAGAACGGGGGAGCAGGATGGCAGCAGCAGATGACAGTATGGGAGCAGCACATGACAGAATGGGGGCACAAGATAGGAGCAGCACATGGCAGGATAAGGGCGCAGGATGGGAGCAGCACATAACCAAAATGGAGGCACAGGATGGGAGCAGCACATGACAGCATGTGGGTGCAGGATGCAAGCACTGCATGACAGGATGAGGGCGCAGGATGGGAGCAGCACATGACAGCATGGGGGTGCAGGATGGGAGCAGCACATGACAGGATTGGGGTGGAGTATGGGAGCACCACATGACAGGATTGGGGTACAGGATGGGACCACCACATGACAGGATTGGGGTACAGGATGGGAGCACGTGACAGGATGAGTGCTCAGGAAGACAGTAGCACATCAAAAGACAGAGGCACACAAAACAGGATGGGGGCTGCACATGACAGGATGGGGGCGCAAGATGGTAGCAGCACATGACAAGATTAGGGCGCAGGATGGAAGCAACACATACCAGGATGGAGACCATATACCAATATAAATGCTCTCCACCTGGGCGTAGAACGGGTTCAATATAAATATATATACACACACACACACACATATATATATATACACTGTGCAAAAAAATAAAGGGAACACTAAGATCCCACATCCTAGATATCACTGAATGAAATATCCCAGTTGTAAATCTTTATTCATTATATAGTGGAATGTGTTGAGAACAATAAAACCTAAAAATTATCAATGTAAAGTACAACTAATATCCCACGGAGGTCAGGAGTTGGAATGATGCTCAAAATCAAAGTGGAAAATGAAATTACAGGCTGATCCAACTACAGCCGAAATGCCTCAAGACAAGGAAATGATGCTCAGTAGTGTGTGTGGCATCCACGTGCCTGTATGACCTCCCTACAACACTTGGGCATGCTCCTGTTGAGGCGGTGGATGGTCTCCTGAGGGATCTCCTCCCAGACCTGGACTAAAGCATCCGCCAACTCCTGGACAGTCTGTGGTGCAATGTGACATTGGTGGATGGTGCAAGACATGATGTCCCAGATGTGTTCAATTGGGTTCAGGTCTGGGGAACGGGCGGGCCAGTCCATAGCTTAAATGTCTTCATCTTGCAGGAACTGCTTACACACTCCAGCCACATGAGGTCTGGCATTGTCCTGCATTAGGAGGAACCCAGGGCCAACCGCACCAGCATATGGTCTCACAAGGGGTCTGAGGATCTCATCTTGGTACCTAATAGCAGTCAGGCTACCTCTGGCGAGCACATGGAGAACTGTGCGGCCCTCCAAAGAAATGCCACCCCACACCATTACTGACCCACTGCCAAACCGGTCATGCTGAAAGATGTTGCAGTCAGCAGATCACTCTCCACGGCATCTCCAGACTCTGTCACGTCTGTCACATGTGCTCAGTGTGAACCTGCTTTCATCTTTGAAGAGTACAGGGTGCCAGTGGCGAATTTGCCAATCCTGGTGTTCTATGGCAAATGCCAAGCATCCTGCACGGTGTTGGGCTGTCAGCACAACTCCCATCTGTGGATGTCTAACTGTTTGTGCAGACACATGCACATTTGTGGCCTGCTGGAGGTCATTTTGCAGGGCTCTGTGTTGTGAACTCTGTTTTTGGGCTCCCTCTTGTGGTCACAAGTGGTACTGTGTGAGTGCGGTCTTTGGGCTCCCTCTGGTGGCTCTTTGTGTCATTCTGCAGGTCTGAGGCTGGTTCAGCTGTTTCGTTATCTGTTAGCTGGTTTCCTATTTAGCTCAACTGGACTTTCAGTGGTTGCCTGCTGTCAATGTATTCAGTGCTATTTTGATCTCTCCTGACTACCTTCGTTATCAGTATCTCCAAGAGAAGCTAAGTTTCTGTTTGTTCATTTTTTGATCATCAGTGTTCAATATGTTTCTTGGTTTATTATCAGTCCTTGTCCAGCTTGCTAATATGTGATTTCCTCGCTTGCTGGTAGCTCTAGGGGGCTGAGTTTCTCCCCTCACACTGTTAGTTGGTGTGGGGGATCTTGAATTCTCAGAATTCCTATCTGTCTTCTGCTATCTAGTATTAGCGGGCCTCATTTGCTGAATCTGTTTCATTTCTACGTTTGTATTTTCCCCTTACCTCACCGTTATTATTTGTTGGGGGCTTTCTATATCTTTGGGGTTATTTCTCTGAGGCAAGTGAGGTCTTACTTTCTTCTCTCTAGGGGTAGCTAGTTTCTCAGGCTGCGTCGTGACGTCTAGGAATTCAGGCACGTTCACCGGCTACCTTTAGTGTGTACGTTTAGGATCAGTATTGCGGTCAGTCCAGTTACCACCTCCCTAGAGCTCGTTCTATGTTCAGTAACTTAGCTAGTCAGTTCTGTGATCCTCAGCCACTAAGGATCACAACAGTACAGCAGGCCAAAAAGTGTTTAATGCATCGCAGAAGTGGGATAAGAGAAGTCCTGAGTGCAATTTTTTTTTTTTTCCTCTTTGCTGCAGTCTGTCCAGCTTCTCTCATCCCCTTAATCTCTGGGTGGCTTTGAGTTCAGCTGCAGACATGGATATTCAGAGTCTGACTTCTAGTGTGGATCATCTTGCTGCAAGGGTGCAAAGCATTCAGGATTTTGTTGTTCACAGTCCTATGTCTGAGCCAAAAGTACCTATTCCTGAGTTGTTTTCTGGAGATAGATCT
Organism: Ranitomeya variabilis; assembly: GCF_051348905.1. Taxonomy (NCBI): domain Eukaryota; kingdom Metazoa; phylum Chordata; class Amphibia; order Anura; family Dendrobatidae; genus Ranitomeya; species Ranitomeya variabilis. The sequence continues at coordinate 1,005,489,160 of NC_135232.1, read as the reverse complement.
AGGTTTCTGAATTTTAAGAATAATTGTAAATTATTTCTTTCTTTGAGACCTCGTTCCTCTGGTGATTCCGCTCAGCAAGTTAGAATTGTTATCTCCCTGTTACGTGGCGACCTTCAAGATTGGGCTTTCTCCCTGGCACCAGGAGATCCTGCGTTGCTGAATGTGGATGCGTTTTTTCTGGCGCTTGGATTGCTTTATGAGGAACCTAATCTTGAGAACCAGGCAGAAAAGGCCTTGCTGGCTCTCTCTCAGGGCCAGGATGAAGCTGAGGTGTATTGTCAAAAATTTCGGAAATGGTCGGTGCTTACTCAATGGAATGAGTGTGCCCTGGTTGCAAATTTCAGAGAAGGTCTTTCTGAAGCCATTAAGAATGTTATGGTGGGGTTCCCCACGCCTGCAAGTCTGAATGACTCAATGGCTTTGGCCATTCAGATTGATCGGCGTTTGCGGGAGCGCAAATCTGCGCACCATCTGGCGGTGTTTTCTGAACAGAGACCTGAGTCTATGCAATGTGACCGAATTCTGACCAGAATTGAGCGGCAAAATCATAGACGTCAAAATGGGTTGTGCTTTTACTGTGGTGATTCAACTCATGTTATCTTAGCATGCTCTAATCGCGTTAAAAAAATTGCAAAATCTGTCACCGTTGGTACTATACAGCCTAAATTCATTTTGTCTGTTACTTTAATTTGTTCTTTGTCTTCCTGTTCGGTTATGGCTTTTGTGGATTCAGGTGCTGCCCTGAACCTGATGGATTTGTCGTTTGCCAGGCGCTGTGGTTTGGTCCTGGAGCCTTTGGAATTCCCTATTCCACTGAGGGGAATTGATGCTACACCATTGGCTGAGAATAAGCCTCAGTATTGGACTCAAGTGACCATGTGCATGACTCCTGTACATCAGGAGGTGATTCGCTTTCTTGTGCTGCATAATTTGCATGATGTTGTCGTTTTGGGTCTGCCATGGCTGCAGGCTCATAATCCAGTTCTGGATTGGAAAGCTATGTCTGTTTCAAGTTGGGGTTGCCAGGAGATTCATGACAATGCTCCTTTGGTGTCAATTGCTTCTTCCACTCCTTCTGAGGTCCCTGAGTTTTTGTCGGACTACCAGGATGTATTTGATGAGCCCAGATCCGGTGCCCTGCCTCCTCACAGGGATTGTGATTGTGCTATAAATTTGATTCCTGGTAGTAAGTTCCCTTAGGGATGACTTTTTAATTTGTCTGTACCAGAACATGCCGCGATGCAGAGTTATATAAAGGAGTCTTTAGAGAAGGGACATATTCGCCCGTCCTCCTCCCCTCTTGGTGCAGGATTCTTTTTTGTGGCCAAGAAGGATGGTTCTCTGAGACCTTGTATAGATTATCGTCTTCTAAATAAAATCACGGTCAAATTTCAGTATCCTTTGCCATTATTATCTGATCTGTTTGCTCGGATTAAGGGGTCCAGTTGGTTCACCAAGATAGATCTTCGTGGTGCGTATAACCTTGTGCGTATTAAGCAGGGGGATGAATGGAAAACAGCATTTAATACGCCCGAAGGCCATTTTGAGTACTTGGTGATGCCTTTTGGACTCTCTAATGCTCCTTCTGTGTTCCAGTCCTTCATGCATGACATCTTCCGAGAATATCTGGATAAATTTATGATTGTGTATCTGGATGACATTTTGGTCTTTTCTGAGGACTGGGAGTCCCATGTGAAGCAGGTCAGGATGGTATTTCAGGTCCTGCGTGCTAATGCCTTATTTGTGAAGGGCTCAAAATGTCTCTTCGGAGTACAGAAGGTTTCCTTTTTGGGTTTTATTTTTTCTCCTTCTACTATTGAGATGGACCCAGTCAAGGTCCAGGCTATTCATGACTGGACTCAGCCTACATCTGTTAAGAGTCTTCAGAAGTTCTTGGGTTTTGCTAATTTTTACCGTCGCTTCATTGCTAATTTTTCTGGCGTGGTTAAACCCTTGACGGATTTGACCAAGAAGGGTTCTGATGTGACTAATTGGTCTCCTGCGGCCGTGGAAGCCTTTCGGGAGCTGAAGCGCCGGTTTTCTTCGGCTCCAGTTTTGTGTCAGCCTGATGTCTCTCTTCCTTTTCAGGTCGAGGTTGATGCTTCTGAGATTGGAGCAGGGGCTGTTTTGTCGCAGAGAAGCTCTGATTGCTCTGTGATGAAGCCTTGTGCTTTCTTTTCAAGAAAGTTTTCGCCTGCCGAGCGGAATTATGATGTTGGTAATCGGGAGTTGTTGGCTATGAAGTGGGCATTTGAGGAGTGGCGACATTGGCTCGAGGGAGCTAAGCATCGTGTGGTGGTCTTGACTGATCACAAAAATCTGATTTATCTCGAGTCTGCCAAGCGGCTGAATCCTAGACAGGCTTGTTGGTTGTTGTTTTTCTCCCGTTTCGATTTCGTGGTCTCGTACATGCCTGGTTCGAAGAACGTGAAGGCTGATGCTCTTTCTAGGAGTTTTGTGCCTGACTCTCCGGGAGTTTCAGAGCCGGCTGGTATCCTCAGAGAGGGAGTGATTTTGTCTGCCATTTCCCCAGATTTGCGACGAGTGCTGCAGAAATTTCAGGCGGATAGACCTGACCGTTGCCCACCAGAGAGACTGTTTGTCCCAGATAGATGGACCAGCAGAGTTATTTCCGAGGTTCATTCTTCGGTGTTGGCAGGCCATCCTGGGATTTTTGGTACCAGAGATTTGGTGGCTAGGTCCTTCTGGTGGCCTTCCTTGTTGCGGGATGTGCGTTCCTTTGTGCAGTCCTGTGGGATTTGTGCTCGGGCTAAGCCTTGCTGTTCTCGTGCCAGCGGTTTGCTTTTGCCTTTGCCTGTCCCGAAGAGGCCTTGGACGCACATTTCCATGGATTTTATTTCGGATCTTCCAGTCTCTCAGAGAATGTCTGTCATCTGGGTGGTGTGTGATCGTTTTTCTAAAATGGTCCATTTGGTGCCCTTGCCTAAGTTGCCTTCCTCCTCCGATTTGGTTCCTCTATTTTTTCAGAATGTGGTTCGCTTGCATGGCATACCTGAAAATATTGTGTCTGACAGAGGATCCCAGTTTGTGTCCAGATTTTGGCGGATCTTTTGTGCTAAGATGGGCATTGATTTGTCTTTTTCGTCGGCCTTCCATCCTCAGACGAATGGCCAAACTGAGCGAACTAATCAGACCTTGGAAACTTATTTGAGATGTTTTGTTTCTGCTGATCAGGATGATTGGGTGACTTTTTTGCCATTGGCCGAGTTTGCCCTTAATAATCGGGCTAGTTCTGCTACTTTGGTTTCGCCTTTTTTCTGCAATTCTGGTTTTCATCCTCGTTTTTCCTCGGGTCAGGTCGAGCCTTCTGACTGTCCTGGGGTGGATTCTGTGGTGGATAGGTTGCAGCAGATTTGGAACCATGTGGTGGACAATTTGAAGTTGTCACAAGAGAAGGCTCAGCGCTTTGCCCACCGCCGTCGCGGTGTGGGTCCCCGACTTCGTGTTAGGGATTTGGTATGGCTGTCTTCTCGGTATGTTCCTATGAAGGTCTCCTCTCCTAAATTCAAGCCTCGCTTCATCGGTCCTTATAAGATTTTGGAAATCCTTAACCCGGTGTCATTTCGTTTGGACCTCCCAGCGTCGTTTGCCATTCATAACGTGTTCCATAGGTCTTTGTTGCGGAGGTATGTGGTGCCTGTGGTTCCTTCTGTTGAGCCCCCTGCCCCGGTGCTGGTTGAGGGCGAATTGGAGTACGTGGTGGAGAAGATCTTGGATTCTCGTATTTCTAGACGGAGGCTTCAGTATTTGGTTAAGTGGAAGGGCTATGGTCAGGAGGATAATTCCTGGATTGTCGCCTCTGATGTTCATGCGGCCGATTTGGTTTGTGCCTTCCATGTGGCTCATCCTGATCGCCCTGGGGGTTTTGATGAGGGTTCGGTGACCCCTCCTCAAGGGGGGGGTACTGTTGTGAACTCTGTTTTTGGGCTCCCTCTTGTGGTCACAAGTGGTACTGTGAGAGTGCGGTCTTTGGGCTCCCTCTGGTGGCTCTTTGTGTCATTCTGCAGGTCTGAGGCTGGTTCAGCTGTCTCGTTATCTGTTAGCTGGTTTCCTATTTAGCTCACCTGGACTTTCAGTGGTTGCCTGCTGTCAATGTATTCAGTGCTATTTTGATCTCTCCTGACTACCTTCGTTATCAGTCTCTCCAAGAGAAGCTAAGTTTCTGTTTGTTCATTTTTTGATCATCAGTGTTCAATATGTTTCTTGGTTTATTATCAGTCCTTGTCCAGCTTGCTAATATGTGATTTCCTCGCTTGCTGGTAGCTCTAGGGTGCTGAGTTTCTCCCCTCACACCGTTAGTTGGTGTGGGGGTTCTTGAATTCTCAGCGTGGATATTTTGTATAGGGTTTTCTACTGACCGCACAGTTTCTTATCTGTCTTCTGCTATCTAGTATTAGCGGGCCTCATTTGCTGAATCTGTTTCATTTCTACGTTTGTATTTTCCCCTTACCTCACCGTTATTATTTGTTGGGGGCTTTCTATATCTTTGGGGTTATTTCTCTGAGGCAAGTGAGGTCTTACTTTCTTCTCTCTAGGGGTAGCTAGTTTCTCAGGCTGCGTCGTGACGTCTAGGAATTCAGGCACGTTCACCAGCTACCTTTAGTGTGTTCGTTTAGGATCAGTATTGCGGTCAGTCCAGTTACCACCTCCCTAGAGCTCGTTCCATGTTCAGTAACTTAGCTAGTCAGTTCTGTGATCCTCAGCCACTAAGGATCACAACAGCTCTGGCAGTGCTCCTCCTGTTCCTCCTTGCACAAAGACTGAGGTAGCGGTCCTGCTGCTGGGTTGTTGCCCTCCTATGGCCCCCTCCACGTCTCCTGGTGTACTGGCCTGTCTCCTGGTAGCGCCCCCAGCCTCTGGACACTACGCTGACAGTCACAGCAAACCTTCTTGCCACAGCTCGCATTGATGTGCCATCCTGGATGAGCTGCACTACCTGAGCCACTTGTGTGGGTTGTAGACTACCACGAGTGTGAAAGCACAACCAACATTCAAAAGTGACCAAAACATCAGCAAGAAAGCATTGGTACTGAGATGTGGTCTGTGGTCCCCACCTGCAGAACCACTCCTTTATTGAGTGTGTCTTGGTAATTGCCAATAATTTCCATCTGTTGTCTATTCCATTTGCACAACAGAATGTGAAATTGATTGTCCAATAGTGTTACTTCCTAAGTGGACAGTTTGATTTCACAGAAGTTTGATTTACTTGGAGTTATATTCTGTTTAAGTGTTCCCTTTATTTTTTTGAGCAGGAATTTGAAAAAATTCCGATGTGATCGTTGAGGAGGGAAATATTTACTTGTTTGGCAAAATTTCCAACTGAAGAGATTCCACCACTACAGCTTTGATCACTATGTATGGATGTTACACTTATTTCTTTCTTACTTCATATAGTCTGCTAAATTGAATAGAACAAGATTATTCCAATTCCAATAAAGACCACCATTATAATCAATGATCACAGTCCGCACAAGAGAAACAAATGTTGCATGGAGGCTGTCACAAAAAAAAAAAATAAAGATTTTCTTAAATAATGACATTTTCTGAAACTGTTGGTTTCACATAAAATCACAGAGAAAACAAGTGGGGTTCATTTGGACCTCAAGTTCAGACATACACCCTATAAGGTGCTGGTGTATCCACCATGGTAGCAGAAACAACATCTGCTGTTAGTTCCATCAAATAAGGTGGCCCATGTCAACTCAGGCACAATTTATAGATAGAAGTATGGGGACTCACCTCTTCAAGAGGTTATCTACTTTTGGGGACCATGTTTTTACTTAAAGGGGCTGTCCAGTTTTATTATACTGATGGCCTGTCCTTAGGATATGTCCTCAATATCAGACCTGTGGAGGTGCAGTACATGACAGCCCTGCCAATCAGCTGTTCCCAGTGCCGGCAATGTGATCATTTGCAGAGCAGAACAGCATAGCTCCGTTAACTGTATAGTGGCTGCAGTGGGCTATGGCAGATCCACTTCTATACAGTGGAATACGGACAGATGTTCAGTAACCGGCCATGGCCATTATATAGTTTATGGAACTGTGCAGCTCCATCACTGACCACATCCGGTCGCTGCTGGGAACAGTTGATTGACAGAGGTGCCAGTGGGTGAAAGGATGCCACCATTCTAACAAGCAAATTGCCTCTTCAAAGGGGAAGAGGACTTGAGCACCACCTGTTGGAAGTAGCAATTCTACAAGTCATTGTCTTGAACCCTTTAATGATTCTTGCAATATGACTTAGGATAAAAGGGTCGATAATGATTTATAGGATCGCTGCTTCCAACAGGTGGCGCTAAGGAATTCAAGTCCTCTTCCTTTTTGAAGAGGCAATTTGCATATTTAATTTCCCAGAGAAGCATTGCACAGCAAATAAGCCTCCTTACATTGGCATGCAAGAGCTGGTATATCACTCGCCACTAGGAGAAGTGTTAGCCCTTTGGCCTCAGTCCAGAACCATTCTAACAAGTCAGTTTGTGAAATTCGGCTCTCCTAAATATTCCACTATAGTTTATGCATGGTATTATTGAAAAGTGGAAGCATTTAGGAACCACAGTAAAAATCATGGAGTTACAGAGTGGGGTTGCTGAATGCACAGGGGGAGCATAACACAAAAAAGTTGCCAATGCTCGAATGACTCAAACACTGCAAAATTCCCAAAACTTAAATTTTCAGCTTATCAAGACATGCTGGACAGTTGTATGCATCCATCTTCGGGGGAACAGTTTGGGGAAGGCCCTTTTCTGTCCCAGCATGACTCTGCTCTAGTACACAAAACAAGGCTTGGTTGGGTGAGTTTGGTGTTGAAGAACTTGACTGGAGACACAAAGCCCTAACCCTAACCCCATGGAACATTTTTTTTTTTGAACTAGGATGGAGATTGCAAGCCAGAAAACCTTTGTAGAAAACCTTCCCAGAAGAGTGGAAGCTGTGGAGGGAGGATCAACTCCATACTAATGTCTATGACTATAGAATGGGACGTCATAAAAGCCATAAAGCTCCTGTAGGTGTAATGTGTAGGTGTCACATTTGCATGTGCAGTTGGTGTAGTATGGATAATGGGAGGGAGCATTATTTTATGCATTATTTCTGTACTGTGACATCACTGCATATACCTGTGGTGTGACCAATTTCCTTGCATTGTGACATCGTTCCAGTGTACCTTGTGAACGTTCTGTCTTATTCCTATGTGACGATATGACAACATGGTGCTGTCACATAACTAAGCGGATGAGCTCTGTACTGTGACATCACTGTGTATTACACCTGTACCATCATATCACAGTTACATTTTACATGTACTGTGACATCACTATGCAAATTACCACACTATTGTCATTCTGTGTTCGACCACATAAAAAAAAGCGGGCCGGTCACATCCTGCACAGGGACAGGATTGACTCCATGTGCAGGTCAGTGTGCTGGTCTGCTTCACGCATGGAGAAGCTGCCCTCTGCTGCAGGAACTGTTCTAGTCAATTGGTGCTGCAATTTTTTCACCCATCTATGTGTCCTATACGTTATTATTGGGGCAGTCTGCTGTCCGTTGCACACACAAACAATTCTCTCCAGTGAAGAGAAGATGAAGAAAAAATGTCTCCGTCCTCACCATTCCGCGCGCAAGAAAATCAGACCTCACTCACATTGGTCCAAGTGCTATCCGATGTTTATGTAATGTGCACGAAGCCTTATTGTGGCTATTATCTCTTTGTGCAACATGCTTATTACTGTATTTTCGGGCGTATAAGATGACCTTTTAACCCCTGAAAATCTTCTTAAAAGTCGGGGGTCGTCTTATACGCCTGGTCTCGTCTTATAGGGCGGGTGAATATGGTGGGTGGGGGGGAGTGCTCCCGATGACGAAGAGAGGGGGCGTCTCACTGGGAAGGTGTAAGTGGAGTATCCCCCATTACCTCATTGTAGCAAAGCAGCGATGCTCTCTGTGCTGGGGCGGCGGCGGTGTATCTCTGTGCAGCATCGGGGCTCCGCCGGCATTTCCTCAAAGCCCGGAGGCCCCGTCAGCTCCATTGCTGCGATGCGGTGGCCTCCGGGAAAATGGCCGCTGGGATCGGTGCATGCTCAGATTTGGATCTCATCCCAAGATCTCGGGAGACGAGATCTGAATTTTAGCATGCGCCGCCCCTAGCGGTCCTTTTTCCCGGAGGCCACCGCATCGCAGCAATGGTGCCTCCTGACTTTGAGGAAATGTGGGCAGAGCCTCGGTGCTGCACAGATATACGCTGCCGCCTCCCCCCAGCACAGAGCCCCCACACTGCACAAAGAGGAGCCTCCGCTGCCCCCAGCACGGAGACCCCATGCTGCACATAGAGGAGCCGCCGATGCCACCCCCCAGCACAGAGAGCATCGCTGCCACAATGAAGTAATGGGGGATACTCCACTTACACCTTCCCTGTGAGACACCCCCTCTCTTCGTCATTGGGACCACTCCACCCCACCATATGCACATTGGTCACCTGCCCTATAAGACAACACACGGCGTATAAGAAGAACCCTGACTTTTAAGAAGATTTTATATTTTAACTAGAAAAGTTGGGGGGTTGTCTTATACGCTCAGTCATCTTATACGCCAGAAAATACGTTAATTAGGAAAAACAAATGAATTATAAACTTGCTACTTAATGTGGTCATGGTTTTGTGGAGCCTTAGTTCACATTGTTTTTGGTGGGGCCTAATAGTTACTTGATACTCCCCTGCTATAAGGATTTATTCACATGGCCATGTTATGGCTTTGCATTTTAACAAGCTGCAATACATCTGGAGCGCCCCAGACACAGGGCCGCGGGACACTCGGTACCGGGCCTCTCTGTCTCAGTTCTGGGGTTGTCACGGTGGCTAGACTCAGTCCGTGACCCTGCTAAGGGGCGTCCAATGAAAGGTGTAGGTGGTGGTGCGTGGTGCAGATCGCGGTGAATAACGAGGACACAGGGTTGCGGTCTCTTTACCTCTTTACTGAAGGCTTTAGGGTCCGCAATCCGGAGTACTGTTAACAGGGCTGGCTGAGACCGGCCGGTCCGAAGGCACATCCAGAGTTCCCTTTGCAGGTGGAAATCAGTGTCTACCTTCTAGCGCCTGTGTGTGTTGTAGTACTTCCCTGCTGAGCACCATGGGATAGTCCTCACAACTGTCATATATATTTCTGGTCTTTCGCTCTCTTTCTCTCCGTCCCCCAGATGATATGGATGGGACGCACCCGTATGACGGGGTAGGCCTGGAGCTATTTTATAGGGACCCTAGGGACGCCCCTCTCCCACAGTTTGCCTCCGTTGTCTTCGTTAGGTGTAATGATGAGACAGCCAACCTATGGTTAACTGCCCGGCCGTGGTCTAAAGTAATGCGTGGAGTCTCTTACTTTCTCGGCGTTCCGGCAACCAGCTACGCGCCTCAGAAGGATGTTGCTGATCTTGGGGCATGACTCCTTCTGGTATTGTCTCCTTTTTGCTGTATTTCCTTTCCTCACTCCTCCACAATACACCTCGCTTCTTGTCCTTTCTTAGGAGTCTGCCGCTGTAAGGCACAGGCACAACTCCGTAACGATCTTGTCTCTTTCCAGGACGCTGCCAGGATCCCACCCCTGACAGGTCCTCTCTCTAGCTCTTCCCAGCTACGTTCTCCCTGACTTCCTGTCCAACCCCCAGTTTTACCAGAGCGTGAGGAGTGGCCTACTAGATAGAACCACTCCCCCTGGTGGCCGGAGTGTGAGGTGCAGTGTGTGTGTGTTACCTGGTCAGGTGAACTCCTTTAGTGCAATCAGACATAACATCACTCCCCTTAGTGGCAGAGCGACATCACTGCAACGACCAGGACTCTGGGGCGCTGCACATCTCCCATTCAGCATCAGATGACTTTTTTTGTACCCTTGCATGCTTTAAGTTTTATACCACAGCATATTGAGATCTGCTCCCTCAGTTGCCATATACATCCTCTGGCAAAAATTATGGAATCACCGACCTTGGAGGATGTTCATTCAGTTGTTTAATTTTGTAGAAAAAATCAGATGACAGACATGGCACAAAACTAAAGTCATTTCAAATGGCAACTTTCTGGCTTTAAGAAACCAAGCATAGGGAAAAAATTATGGAATCACTCAATTATGAGGAAAAAATTATGGAATCATGAAAATCAAACAAACAAAAAACACTCCAAAACATCACTAGTATTTTGTTGCACCACCTCTGGCTTTTATAACAGCTTGCAGTCTCTGAGGCATGGACTTAATGAGTGTCAAACAGTACTCTTCAATCTTCATCAATCTGGCTCCAACTTTGGATTGAGATCTATTTGCAGGCCATGACATTGACCTTATGTGTCTTTTTTGAAGGAATGTTTTCACAGTTTTTGCTCAATGGCAGGATGCATTATCATCTTGATAAATTATTTCATCATCCCCAAACATCCTTTCAATTGATGGGATAAGAAAAGTGTCCAAAATATCAACATAAGCTTGTGCATTTATTGAAGATGTAATGAAAGTAATCGCCCCAGTGCCTTTACTTGACATGCAGCCCCATATCATCAATGACTGGAAATTTGCATGTTTTCTTCAGGCAGTCATCTTTATAAATCTCATTGGAACGGCACCAAACAAAAGTTCCTTGCCCAATGCAGATTCGTGATTCACCCCTGAATATGACTTTCATCCAGTCATCCACAGTCCATGATTGCTTTTCCTTAGCCCATTGTAACCTTGTTTTTTCTGTTTAGATGTTAATGATGGCTTTCATTTAGCTTTTCTTTAGGTAAATCCCATTTCCTTTAGGCGGTTTCTTACAGTTCGGTCACAAACGTTGACTCCAGTTTCCACCCATTCGTTCCTCATTTGTTTTGTTGTGCATTTCCTGTTTTGAAGACATATTGCTTTAAGTTTCTGGTCTTGACGCTTTGATATCTTCCTTGGTCTACCAGTATGTTTGCCTCTAATAACCTTCCCATGTTCTTTGTATTTGGTCCAGATTTTAGGCAAAGCTGACTGTGAACAACCAACATCTTTTGCAACATTGTGTGATGATTTACCATCTTTTAAGAGTTTGATAATCCTTTCCTTTGTTTCAATTGACATCTCTTGTGTTGGAGCCATGATTCATGTCAGTCCACTTGGTGCAACAGCTCTCCAAGGTATGATCACTCCTTTTTAGATGCAGACTAATGAGCAGATCTAATTTGATGCAGGTGTTATTTATGGGTATGAAAATTTACAGGGTGATTCCATAATTTTTTCCTCAGAATTGAGTGATTCCATAATTTTTCCCCTACGCTTGGTTAAAAAAGTAACCATTACCGACTACCACATTTTTTGTTCTTGATTTCTTTTAGTGTTTCTTAAAGCCAGAAAGTGGCCATTTTAAATGACTTTAGTTTTGTGCCATGTCTGTGATCTTCTTTTTTTCTACAAAATTAAACAACTGAATGAACATCCTCCAAGGCCGGTGATTCCATAATTTTTGCCAGGGGTTGTACATGGGTTTCTGTCTCCTTGAATGTGAATTCATGTGCAGCGCTCTGTACATTCTGTGCAACTGCCGAGTGTATGAAGCCTAAAAATATAAAGTCAGAGCCTAATTTCATTAGTTTTAAGATGGATTTTTTTTATTCTGCAGTGGTGGTATTTAATTAATAAAAAAAATACAAGTGAACGATAAAACAAAAGTATTTTGAGCAGCATCGAGTCCAATGCACATACAAGTAACCAAAATAAAGCGGTCCACAATAAATTGCACTCCCAATCAAACTATCATCCCAAAAGAGAACGGAAGCAAAAAAGTGTAAAAATATCTAAAGATTAAAAATATTTTCTTTATTAAAAAATATTATTATCAAATATAAAGCAAGGAGAAGTGTCAGTGAGTGTCTCATCATCAGGGGTACATAGGTTTCCCAAAACAGCACATGAAGATAGATCTTCAATAAATAAACAGATCAGATAATAAGATAATAAGATCTGATGACATACAAATAAACATATGTGGAAGATGAATATATTCTCCTGTCAGTATAATACATCACAAATGTCACATATCTACCCACTGCTACAGGAGTAAATAGTAGTGACAAACGTAGATTGCTACATACACAGTACTCAATATCAAAAGGAAATATGGTGCAAAGGCACTATAACAATCATATTACCAGCCCATCATACTCCTGATAATACATTACATTGAATGTGGAGCAAACTACCAGACCAATAAACAATAGATCAGTCCATATATTACCTGATTATGAGATACTCCAAGCCCCGACGCGCGTTTCGCTTTGGCTTTATCGTGAGATGTGGGATTTATCATTTAGGATATTTCCTTTTGATATTGAGTACTGTAGCAATCTATGGTTGTCACTACTATTTACTCCTGTAGCAGTGGGTAGACATCTGTGATGTATTATACTGACAGGAAAATATATTCATCTTCAACACATATTTATTTGTATGCCATCAGATCTTATTATCTGTATATTTATTAAAGATCTACTTTATGTACTGTTTGAGGAACTCCATGTACCCCTGGTGATGTGACACTCACTGACACTTCTCTTTGTTTTATATTTGATATTAATATTTTTCAATAAAGAAAATATTTTTAATCTTTATATATTTGTACGCTTTTTTGCTTCTGTTCTCTTTTGGGATTTTGCAAAGCACAAACAAACCTGGTCTATAGAGTGTTTAGTCCTCACCCACATCTTAATGACTGGACAAAAATTGGAAATAGCTTTTGCATACAGTATGGGTAAATGAGTAAAATACACGGGTTTCTGACACCTTTTTACCTTCATTTTTTATCATCAATTTGAATGGGTGATCAATGCTGAAAAGACTGAAAGAATTGACATGCTATGGATCTGAAAAAAATGCTTTGATAGATCAAATCAGCAAGAAAAAAGTAAGTAGCATGTGCAGGAGATTTCTGAAATCTAAGTAATTTGCTAGTATTGCGAAATGCCGTAAAATGCTCTGTAAAAGAGCGGCAAAAACGAAGCGTTTGAATAAATAGTAAGGTTTTTTCATGTCATCACTGAAATAATGACAAATCCAAAGTCTCCATGATCTTAATAAAAAAATGTAGATTAAAGCTTGCTATATACAGTATTTCATGCTCATTTGTCTGGCAGCTTTTTCTAACGACTCTCCTATACATACAGGTGCTTCTCACAAAATTAGAATATCATCAAAAAGTTATTTTGTTTAAGTTCTTCAATATAAAAAGTGAAACTCATATATTATACAGAGTCATTACAAACAGAGTGATCTATTTGAAGCGTTTATTTCTGTTTATGTTGATGATCAGGGCTGCAACTAGGAATTTTGGGGCCCCATACTGACAAAATTTTCGGGGCCCCCTTGAGACTCCACCCAGGCTCCACTCCAGCCCCGCCTCCACCTCTCGAAGTGTCCACAATCCCACCGCTCTCTCTTGGAAAAACTCCACTTCTCACCAAACGCACATAACAGTTCCCATCACCAGATCACATATATAGCCAGCAGCTCTTGTTTTCGCCTAAAGATTTTTTTAATCTTCCACCACAACAAGGTAGACTCTTTTGGCAGGGCCCTACTCTACTCTAACCTATTAAACATTTGTTAAAATATGCAATACAATTTAGGTATATTTTTATTTATTTTTTAATTTTTAAAATGACCAATAATATCACATACAAGGGACAAATTCCACCGCACCATGACCAGACACCATATTACCACCACATAGTGACCTATAATACCACATACAAGGAACAAATACCACCACACCATGTCCAGACCACATATTTCCACCACATGGTGACCAATAATAGCACATACAAGGAACAAATACCAACACAACATGACCAGACTACATATTACCACCACACAGTGACTGAATAATAGCACATACAAGGGACAAATACTACCACACCATGACCAGACCACATATTACCACCACATAGTGACCAAATAATAGCACATAAAAGGAACAAATACCGCCACACCATGGCCGGACAACATATTACCACATTTTGACTGAAAACTACAATACTGATTATTAATAAAAAATAATATACTATCACCATAAGTGCCATTATACACAGCAGATCTGTACTTATTATGCAGTGTCTGTGTACAGGCAATCACCAGTAATATTATATACAGGAGCTCTGTATATAGTGTCAGTGTACACGTAATACCGGGATCACAGTGACATTATACACAGAAGCTCTGTATATAGTACCAGTGTACAGGTAATAGTGTGATCACCAGTGACAATAAACACAGGAGCTCTCTATATAATGTCAGTGTAAAGGTAATACACTGATCACTGGCGACATTGCACACAGGACCTCTGTATATAGTATACAGTGTATAGTGTCAGTGTACAGGTAACACAATGACTCACCAGTGAGGTCTAGGTGTAGTCCTTCATCTTTGCTTTTCATCTTCATCCAGCACAAACCGCCATTACTTCTTCCAGCCAGGGCTTTTCCCTGCATTAAATAACACAGTTATCTAGAGCTTTGCTTGCAGAACACATTACTTAATTTTTACCAACTTCTACACTACACCAGATGTAGAAAAAAAGGCGACATAGTGTCGCTGTGCACAGTAACAGGACCTATTTAAAACAGTATCCTCAAAAAAATAAAATAAATACATCACTGCAGTAATAATATCCCTTAATTAACCCCTATGGTAATAATATCCCCCATCCTGGCCCCGTGTATCTCATTCCTGGCTCCAGCCATATGTTCTCCCATCTTGCCATCATGAGTATCCATTCTGCCCCCATATGATCTCTCCATCCTGCCCCATCTGTCCCATGATCCTGCCCCATCTGTCCGACGATCCTGCCACATCTGTTAAATGATCATGCCCCATCTATCCTATGATCCTGCCCCATCTGTCTCCATCGTATCCATCCTGCCCCATGATCCTGCACCATGTGTCTTTATCCATCACCATGATCTTGCACCATCTGTCTTCATCCTGCACCATGATCCTGCCCTATCTGTCTCCATCTTGCCCCATCTGTTTTCATCCTGCCCATTATTCCTACCCCATTTGTCTCCATCCTGCCCCCATGTCTCCATTCTGCACAATGTCTCCATTCTACCCCGTGTCTCCATTCTCCTCCTTGTGTCTTTCATCCTGCCTCCGTGTCTCCAATCCTGCCCCCTGTATCTCCCCTCCTGCCCCTGTGTCTCCCATCCTGCCCTATGTCTCCATTTTGCCCCTTGTCTCTATCCTGCCCCATCTCTCCATCCTGCCCCATTTTTCCATTCTGCACATTGTGTTTACATCCTGTCCCCGTGTCTCCCATCCTGCCCCCGTGTTTCCCACCCTGCCCCATGTCTCCATTCTGCCCAGTGTCTCCATTCTGCCCCATATCTCCATTCCGCCCCATGTCTTCATTCTGCTCCATGTGTCTTCCATCCTGCCCCTGTGTCTCCTATCCTGCCCCTGTGTCTCCAATCCTGCCTTCATGTGTTCCATCCTGCCCCGTGTCTCCATTCTGCACTGGGCTTGCTGCTTTCAATAAAAATAAAAACAAAAACTTTCTCTTTACCTGGCCACGCTCCAGTGGCGATGTTCCCTCCAGGCATTTCAAGAGCAGACTCGCTGGCGAATGACAATGGTGTCATATGCCTGCGACGTGCGCGCTAACGTCAGCTGCCAGCCTCCGATTGGCTGGAGGCTTATAACTATTACCGTGCGGGACTGCACAGCAATAGAGTTTAACTGAATCTGTGTCTCGGACGCAGGTTCAGTTTCTGCCCCAGCAGAATCCTGTCGCTGGGGCCCGACGAGCAGAAGAGACGGGGCCCGATGCGAGCCCCCTCTGCTTATCGGGCCTCATACGCCAGTCAGGGCAGTAATGCCCTGATGGCTTCCCTGTTGATGATTATGGCTTACAGCCAATGAAAACCCAAAAGTCATTATCCTTCTATATTATTTCAAAACACTCTTTTTCGGTGATTCCTTTGTATCTCCGTTCATACTGCACCCAGATGTACAAATGATACAACATTTGAAAGGTAAACTTGCCCCCTTCAGCAAGAAAATAGTCAAACAAACCACACATCCATGATGTGATCACAAAAATACATTTTAAGCATTAATTTTCATAAAACTGCAGTAAGGAAAAATGACCTGCAGGTGGCACCACACTACCCCAAAGCACAATACCACAAAGCTGAAACAAATCCTAACATTTGCCTTGGGGGCTTTCCAGTTTGCCAAACTCCCTGCCCAGCCGATTTCAGGCAGGTACATATAAAATATGTGGAAGTATAATAACAGTAAAACTTTACCTGTTTAAGACTTCAGCTTTAAAACTGAAGATATAAATGAATGCAGCCTAAAAGGGACCGGACAGGTTCTGAACCATCAGATTTTCCGTATTATTGGGCAGTCATTGAAAAGTCTATCTTCCTTCTAAGGATGCAGCTTATTGGTGACCTGGAGTCACCTCTGGTTCCAAGTAAAAAACTGCAGCGTTGACATAACTCATTGTTTCCCGATGGGAGAGATTGGTGGAAACAACCTTGCAAAAATTGAAAAAAGAAATCCAAATGTAGGGAAAAAAAGGTAAAATAATCTGCAGATATTACTTTTTTTTAAAGGGATATTCCCAATTATTATACAATGGTGTAAATACGCTCAGTTATGGGGTCAATTCTCTTTCATCATTTTTACTGTCAAAGTGGCACTGCTGTACAGGGAGCTGCTCCGTTCACATACATAGGGCTGTGTTGCACTTCCCTACACTGCAGATAGATGGCAGTGCTGCTGTGGGGGGGGGAATGCTGCTGCCCCTGTTCTTTTGCAAGGCCCTGACAATCAGACCCCTTCTGATCAGTAAGTAAAATACCATTATGTTTAATGTTGGGAGATCTCCTTTAGGCTGAAGTCACACACAATGTATAAAAAATCAGTCCGTTTTACATGGGACGAGAATTGCAGAAATGTTCCCTGAACAGTGATCCGTATGTCATCCGAGGGCAGTGCGAGGATGCGATTTTCTCGCATGTAAGCATCCGTGTGACATCTGTATGACATCCGTATGGCGAGATTTTCTCGCCGGCATGCAAAATGGACATATAATGGATCCATGGGCTCAAATATTCGTGAAAACATATATACAGTCTATATATATATATATATATATATATATTGTAGGGGTTTCACTCACTCAAGTGTGACGGCTGAGACTTAGGAGGCATGTTCCATCAAAAGTTCAAAGGTTTATTGCTTCATAAACCTCATAACAGAACAAAAAACAAATAGCTTTTAGCTTAGGCAAAAAGGAGAAAACAAATGTTCAGTCCTTCAGGCTCAGTCCTGGAGCCTTAACACACTCTGGAGGCTAGCACCTCCACACATATCTACTGTGTTAAGCATTAGCCTTTCTTTAATAGGTCTAACCACACCCAGAACCCATCACATGATCAGACATGTGGTTGTGACATCACCACAGGTCCTGACACACATATAGGTAGCTATGATTACATCACAGCGGCAAGCCAACTATGTGACACATATCTCCCATCGATTAGACACCCTTTAGCCATGCTACATACCTCCCCCCTCTGCCTAAAGCCGTGGGGCTTGGCACTTTCCCCCACTAGACAAGGGATTCTTGACAGGGCATCCGCATTACCATGCAGCTTCCCGGCCCTATGTTCCACATGAAAACAGAAGTCCTGCAGGGCTAAGAACCAACGGGTGACCCTAGCATTTCTACCCTTCATTTCCCTCATCCATCTAAGTGGGGCATGGTCGGATATTAGCCTAAATTTACGTTCCAGCAGATAGTACCGTAATGTGTCCACCGCCCACTTTATGGCCAAGCACTCCTTCTCTACGACTGAGTAATTCTTTTCAGACGAGGACAGCTTCCTACTCAGATAGAGAACAGGATGCTCCTCCCCATGTAGTTCTTGGGAAAGGACTGCTCCTACCCCAACATCTGAGGCATCTGTCTGAAGAATAAACTCTTTCTTGAAGTTTGGGGCCATCAGAACGGGTTGCTTACACAGAGCTTCCTTCATTTCTTGGAAGGCTGACTCTGTTTCTTCGGACCATTTAACCATTACTGATTTTGTCCCTTTTCGCAGATCAGTCAGATGAGCAGCCATCATGGCGAAGTTTGGGATGAACCTCCTGTAATATCCCACGATTCCCAGGAAGGCTTTAACTTGCTTTTTGGAAACTGGTTTTGGCCATGTTTGAATCGCCTCCACTTTACTGATTTGAGGTTTTATTTCTCCATGACCCACTATATATCCAAGGTACTTAGCTTCTTCTTTACCCAAGGCACACTTCTTGGGGTTTATTGTAAACCCGGCCTCTCTTATAGCATCAAACACCGCTTGGACCTTTTCCAGATGACTCTCCCAGTCCGGGCTAAAGATGATGATATCATCCAGGTATACAGCAGCGTATGCCTTATGGGGTGCAAGGATTCTATCCATAGCCCTCTGGAAGGTCGCCGGAGCTCCCTGTAGGCCAAACGGCATCCGGACATACTGGAAACATCCATCTGGTGTAGAAAACGCCGTCTTCTCCTTGGCTTCCTCTGCCATGGGGATCTGCCAATACTCCTTCCTCAAATCCAAGGTGGTTATGTACCTGGCGGGCCCAAGCCTTTCGATGAGATCATCAACGCAGGGCATGGGATATGCGTCGAACTTGGAGACCTCATTCAACTTCCTATAGTCATTGCAAAATCTCCACTCCCCATCAGGTTTTGGGACCAGGACAATTAGGCTTGACCAACCGCTCTTGGATTCCTCAATGACTCCAAGCTTCAACATACGCTCCACTTCCTTGGAGATTACTTCTCGACGTGCCTCAGGAATTCGATAGGGCTTCACATTCACCCGCACATGTGGCTCTGTCAGGACCTCGTGCTTTATGACCTTGGTGTACCCTGGCAACTCAGAAAACAGGTCCCTGTTCTTCTGGAGTAACTCCCGGCACTGCTGTTTCTGGGCCTTCGATAGCGTCTCCGCTATAGTAACCCCTCCAACCTCACCTTCTGGGTTGCTTAGGAAAGATGGAGTTACTGCCGGCTCTCTATCTTGCCATGGCTTGATGAGATTGACATGGTAGACTTGGATTGGTTTCCGTCTACCTGGTTGGTGAATTTTATAGTTTACCTCACCAACCTTCTCTACGACCTCATATGGCCCTTGCCATTTGGCCAAGAACTTGCTCTCCACCGTCGGAACTAACACAAGAACTCGGTCTCCCGGTTTGAACTGCCTAACTCTTGCAGACCGGTTGTAGACCCTGGCCTGAGCTTCTTGTGCCTGGAGGAGGTGTTCTTTCACGATAGGCATCACCTTTGCAATCCTCTGCTGCATCAGGGCCACATGCTCAATGACGCTTCTGTGGGGCGTAACTTCGGCTTCCCAAGTTTCCTTGGCTATATCCAGGAGTCCTCTCGGATGTCGGCCATATAGAAGCTCAAACGGTGAGAACCCTGTGGAGGCCTGTGGAACTTCACGAATGGAAAACATCAGATATGGTAAGAGACAGTCCCAGTCTCTACCGTCTTTCTCTATAGCTTTTCTAAGCATGCTCTTCAGTGTTTTGTTAAATCTCTCAACAAGACCATCTGACTGGGGATGGTACACCGAGGTCCTCAACTGGGAGATTTTCAGGACTTTGCATAACTCCCTCATCACCTTGCTCATGAAAGGTGTCCCCTGGTCAGTCAGAATCTCCTTCGGCAGACCTGTCCGGGAAAACACATGGACCAACTCGCGGGCTATACTCTTCGAGGAAGAATTTCTCAGAGGAATGGCCTCAGGATAGCGTGTGGCATAGTCCAGGATGACTAATATATACTGATGGCCCCGGGCTGATTTAACTAAGGGACCGACCAAGTCCATGGCAATTCTCTCGAATGGTACCTCAATAATTGGCAATGGCACAAGGGGGCTCCAGAAATGAGGACTGGGGGCAGTTACCTGACATGTAGGGCAAGACCTGCAATAGTTCACTATTTCCCGGTGACACCCAGGCCAATAGAACCTCTGCACAACCCGTTCCTGCGTTTTTTCCACCCCTAGGTGTCCACCCAAGATGTGTGAATGGGCCATATCCAATACCTTCCGTCTATATGGACCCGGCACTACCAACTGCTCTATCAACTCCTCCCTCATTTTCGTGACTCGGTACAACAACTCCCCATTCATCAGAAAATGCAGAAATCTTGTCTCTGCCCCCGGCTCCTGTGCAAACCCATTAATAACTGTGACATTATTAAAGGCTTCCCTCAGAGTTGGGTCCCTATGTTGGGCAGTCCCAAAATTTTCACCGGTTACCTCTAACTCCAGAATGTCAGATGCAGGGGACACTTCCTCCTCATCCCCAAGCAGGACACAAAAAGTAAACCTGTCTGTCTCTGGGTGTGGCGATACTTTTTTAGGGTTCATTGGTTCCCTACTCTTGCTAGTGACCTCAGAACCCTTACCCCACAAATCCCAAAACAAACAGAAATCCCAACCAATAATTATAGGGTGCAACAAGTCCCGAATGACGCCAACTTCATGGGACTCAGTGCCACACGCGGTTTCAATATCCACCCTGGCCATAGGGTAGTCCTTGGCATCACCATGTATGCACCGCACGCCAACCTTCTTTCCCAGGAGCAGGTGGAGAGGGAAAGTGGCCCTCACCAGGGTCACTAAGCTCCCTGAGTCTAACAGCGCCATTGCTGCTCGACCGTTCACCTTTACAGAACACGCTTGAGGCCCCTCGTTGGGCGGAGAGTTCACACTGCAGGCTGGATATGCATAGTATGAACTACGGCGTCCGATGCTGCAGTCCATCTGCTCAGTGGTCTGGGAACAACGGGCAGCTATATGTCCTGGCCCGTGGCACCTCCAGCAAATAATATCACCCGTAGGGACCTTGGGCACCACCTCCCGCGCCCTTTGTGACCTTGGACGCGCCACCGCTTTTTGGGACTCAGCACCTTTCTGGGACCCCCAGTACGGCATGGGCTGCCTCCCAAAGGAGCCTTCCATCCCTTGGTATCTCACGACCAGTCCGATCAGTTCATCGGCATTCTGGGGATCACCCTGGGCAACCCAAGTCTGTATGGACCTCGGGAGGGAATGCACAAACCGATCCATCATCACCCATTCTACCATCTGTGCAGACGTAGAGGACTCTGGCTGCAGCCATTTCTAGACCAGGTGCAACAGGTCAAACATTTGGGAGCGAGGTGGTTTGTCCCGGTGATAGGCCCAGCAGTGAATTCGCTGTGCCCTAACAGTCAGTGTCACCCCCAAATGTGCGAGAACCTCGGCTTTCAATTTGTGATACACCTTGGCATCCTGCAAGGTCAAATCATAGTACGCCTTCTGAGGTTCCCCCGTCAGGTAAGGTGCCAATACCTCTGCCCACTGCTCTGGCGGAAGATTTTCCCTCTCAGCGACCCTCTCAAATACCGTCAGGAAGGCCTCAACATCATCCCCGGGAGTCATTTTCTGCAATGCGCGTCTTACCGTCTTCCGGACGTGGGTGTCATCAGCCAGACCTGGGGTTGGGGCGCTCGTCTTGCCCTGGATGGCGGCTGCCAGAAGCTGCATCTGCTGCCGTTGCTCCTGCTGGTTCTGTTGCATCTGCTGCCGTTGCTCCTGCTGGCTCTGCCGTTGCTCCTGCTGGCTCTGTTGTATCTGCTGCATCAACAGCCTGTTGGACTCTTGCTGCAACTGGACAAAGTGTTTCAGCAGGTCCTCCATTTTCCCCGGCAATGCTTGCTGGCTTACAACAGACTTGACCCAGGACATTCAATAATAGCCTTATGTCTCCGCTGGGAACGCTGCCCGCACGTCTACCACCAATTGTAGGGGTTTCGCTCACTCATGTGCGACGGCTGAGACTTAGGAGGCATGTTCCATCAAAAGTTCAAGGGTTTATTGCTTCATAAACCTCATAACTAGTGTTGAGCATTCCGATACCGCAAGTATCGGGTATCGGCCGATATTTGCTGTATCGGAATTCCGATACCGAGATCCGATATTTTTGTGGTATCGGGTATCGGTATCGAAACAACATTAATGTGTAAAAGAAAGAATTAAAATAAAAAATATTGCTATACTCACCTCTCCGACGCAGCCTGGACCTCACCGAGGGAACCGGCAGCGTTGTTTGCTTAAAATTCGCGCGTTTCCTTCCTTACGTGAAGTCCCGGCTTGTGATTGGTGGCGTGCCGCCCATGTGGCCGCGACGCGACCAATCACAGCAAGCCGTGACGTAATTTCAGGTCCTTCAGGATTTTAAAATTACGTTCCGGCTTTGTGATTGGTCGCGTCGCGGTCACATGGGCGACGCGACCAATCACAAGCCGTGACGTCACGGGAGGCAGGACAAGCGCGCATTTTAAAATGCGCGCGTGTCCAGCCTCC
This sequence comes from Ranitomeya variabilis, assembly GCF_051348905.1. Taxonomy (NCBI): domain Eukaryota; kingdom Metazoa; phylum Chordata; class Amphibia; order Anura; family Dendrobatidae; genus Ranitomeya; species Ranitomeya variabilis. The sequence continues at coordinate 1,005,466,728 of NC_135232.1, read as the reverse complement.
CATGACGTCACGGCTTGTGATTGGTCGCGTCGCCCATGTGACCGCGACGCGACCAATCACAAAGCCGGAACGTAATTTTAAAATCCTGAAGGACCTGAAATTACGTCACGGCTTGCTGTGATTGGTCGCGTCGCGGCCACATGGGCGGCACGCCACCAATCACAAACCGGGACTTCACGTAAGGAAGGAAACGCGCGAATTTTAAGCAAACAACGCTGCCGGTTCCCTCGGTGAGGTCCAGGCTGCGTCGGAGAGGTGAGTATAGCAATATTTTTTATTTTAATTCTTTCTTTTACACATTAATATGGATCCCAGGGCCTGAAGGAGAGTTTCCTCTCCTTCAGACCCTGGGAACCATCAGGAATACCGTCCGATACTTGAGTCCCATTGACTTGTATTGGTATCGGGTATCGGTATCGGATTGGATCCGATACTTTGCCGGTATCAGCCGATACTTTCCGATACCGATACTTTCAAGTATCGGACGGTATCGCTCAACACTACTCATAACAGAACAAAAAACAAATAGCTTTTAGCTTAGGCAAAAAGAAGAAAACAAATGTTCAGTCCTTCAGGCTCAGTCCTGGAGCCTTAACACACTTTGGAGGCTAGCACCTCCACACATATCTACTGTGTTAAGCATTAGGCTTTCTTTAATAGGTCTAACCACACCCAGAACCCATCACATGATCAGACATGTGGTTGTGACATCACCACAGGTCCTGACACACATATAGGTAGCTATGATTACATCACAGCGGCAAGCCAACTATGTGACACATATCTCCCATCGATTAGACACCCTTTAGCCACGCTACAATATATATATATATATATATATATATATATATATATATATATATATATATAATAAAAAAAGAAAGCAGCACTCCAATTGTTTCAGGTGGAGAAAAGTGAAAAAACTTTATTCTGCTCCACTCATCCTGGGCAACGTTTCGGCTCCTCCTGAGCCTTTGCCATAGATATATATATATATATGTATATATATATACATGCACTGTATATGTCAGTGACACACATACCTCTCTGTGTTCATCATCTCATTAAATACATTTACATTTGACCAGCTTGATTTTCCTGAAATTGCCTGTGCCCCCGACAACCAATGTGCGAACATTTTGCACGGGCCAACTAGTCTCAGTAAATTAGAATACTTTATAACACCACTTTGCATGTGTTTTTTGTTAATTATTCTAATTTACTGAGATAATGACTTTTGGGTTTTCATTGGCTGTGAGCCATAATCATCAACATTAACAGAATTAAACACTTGAAATAGATCACTCTCTTTGTAATGACTCTATATAATATACGAGTTTCACTTTTTGTATTGAAGAACTGAAATAATTAACTTTTTGATGATATTCTAATTTTGTGAGAAGCACCTGTACATATACCCAGTTTGGCTGCGCATACATGTCTTTTCAATGAGAGAAGTAAAATGCTGTCAGAAATCTCTAGTGGTGGCAAATGACACCAAGAAGATCTCACCCTTGTTATCTCTGGCATCTACCATTGGGGAAAGCATTGGGACAACTCTGTAATCAATAGGAAGTCAGGGAATTTGGCTGACAATTATCTAATATATGTAGACAGCTTCCCACCATGCAAATTGTACAATTGATCTGACCAGTAATCTGACTGTTTTGGCAGATCAGTGACATCATAGGGTATAAACAGTCTGGGAATTAAATATATTTACATGAAGTCGCAAAGAAAAGACCATCATTTTCTGATCTCTCAATGTATGGGGCCTGAGATATTCCAGTTTCTTCTAGCTCCAAGGAAATGGGTTGTGTTGGGCGAGGATGACACAGTCCATCAAATTCGTGATGAGCTGTGGTACTCTGGACACCAGAAATCTCCCTCGAGTACCTGACTGCAATAAAGCTTCTGCCATAACACATGAGGGTGCATACCAGGGTGGCCAACTATCCAACTGTCCAGATTTTCCAGGGCAGTCTGTATAAATTGGGCACTTTTCTGCCGTCTGTAAAAAAAATGTAAGGTGTCCATAATTATTTTTGAAGCTGAAGAAACTGATACAGAATATAATTTAATATAATTACCATCATTTTACAGTTTCCAGTGTATGCAGCTCATGTCTTCATATCAGAATTATGGGTTGTAGACATGTATCACATACAATCATAAAGATTTCTTATTATTTTCCAATGTGTTCATAAAAATGATTGTGATTTTTTTATGAGCTTTTCAGAAAAAAGTGAAAAGTCAACTTGGCATTTCTGGCGTACGTCACTCATCAGTTTCATGAAGAGGCGTGAATCTCTCCACGAATCTGGACCATCTGACTCAAGCATTCCCCCTCATGAACTTCGCTGGGCTTGATGAATTGTTTCCATAGTTTCAGTCGGCAGAAATCCTGCATAGCCAAGTATTTAGTATTTAGTATTTTCCATCAGGTTCTCATCTAAATCTATGTATTATCCTAAGGGAGGTGCAGACAATCGTATGCTCTCTCATTAGAGAGAATCGGGTTGATTATGCAAATAGTACTCTGATCAGAGTGTGGTAATAGTGTGATCCTATTCTCTCAGATGAGAAGATGGAAAAAAAAAAAGAACCTTCTCCATCCTATCAGTGTGCGGAAATTGGACTGCACTGAGTTGTCATCTGAGTGCAGTTTGATGTTTTCCATGGACTTAGGCTAGGTTCACATTGCGTTAGGGCAATCCGTTTAGCGCTAGCGCCAGCGGATTGTGCTAATGCAATGTATTTGTAGAGGCCGCATTTACGGGTCGCTCTAATGTCCCCGCTCTCGCAGATCCCCGATCTGCGAGAGCGGGGAACGGACCTCGGGCGCGCCGCGGACGCTGCAAGCAGCGTCCGAGGCGCGCCACAAAAGAACGGCACATCGCTAGCGTGAGCCGAAAAAGGCACGCGCTAACGATGCGCTTCAGGCTTAAACAACATTGCTGTCAATGGGTGCGCTAACGGACCCGTTGCATGGCGTTAATTGCGACATTTTTGCCGTGCAACGCTGTCCGTTAGCGATCACCCACTAACGCAATGTGAACCTAGCCTTAGGCCGGTTTCACATTAGCCTTTCTGTGCGCAGCATTGGCCTGAGCATAGATCCGCATGCGTCTTGTGTACCTATATTTAACATTGTGTACGCAGGGACATGCCGTTGTATGCGGATGCGCCCCGTCCATCGTTTTGATGTGCCTGCAGAACGCAACATGTCAAAACGATGCACAGGGACGCATCTGCACACAACGCATGTCCCTGCGTACACAATGTTAAATATAGGTACGCAAGACGCATGCGGATCTATGCGGATCTTAAGGAAAGAAGTACACAGGCCTGCGCACAGAAACGCGAATGTGAAACCGGCCTTACTGACTTGCATGACTGAGCGTGATCTGATTATCGGATCAAGATTGAGAATTCAATGATTATTAAAAAAAATTGGACATGTGCATTGCCCCATAGAGTAAGGGTATGTTTCCACATTCAGGAAACGCTGCGTGTTTGATGCTGCGTAGAGCCGCAGCGTCAAACACGCAGTGTCCAGATGTTACAGCATAGTGGAGGGGATTTCATGAAATCCCGTCTCCACTATGCATTAAAAGACGCGTGCGGCAGACCCACGGAAACGGACATGTGGCGCGTCTTTTAAGAACGCAGCATGTCCTTACAATGCTGAAACAATGCAAGAACAACGCAGGTGACCTGCCAGTGACCTCAGGTGCAGATTTGGTCAGGATTTTACCTGCGTAAAATCCTGACCAAATCCTGAACGTGGACACATACCCTAACATTGGTCCGAGTGCAATCCGATGTTTTGTCAGATTTCACTCAGATCAGAAAAGAAAAAAGTAGCATACAAATACTGTATAGAACAGGCACATTCATTCATTAACAAGGCTTCTTTTTTTGAATCACGATATTAGACCTATCAACAACATGAATGCAAATATCTTCATCCTGACACCCAACACAAGGGCTGCATCTCCCCAGTCCATGCTACTAATCATATAACAATCGGAAGAACACGGGAGAGCAGTGAGCTGGACCCAGTGTCTCCCAGCGCAGGGTCCTCTAATCCTCAGCACTTAACAATATCCATGGATTTATTAAGTGAGAGAGAAACCCCAATCTCTGACTTGCGGGATTATTAATGTCTTGGTTGTCAGAAACTAGATTGTCATCAAATTTACAGACTGCAAAGTACAAAGATGCAGATGGTGAAGTAGAGTGATCGGTAATCTCACAGAGGACTCCACGTTCTGATGCACCTTGTAAGCACGACAATGATTTGTGATCATTCCCAGCATGTGATCTTCAGAACTGGAGTGTTGCTGTGTGACTTGACAGATTTTTCCTTCTGTATATGAAGGGTAATGTATAACGACTGTGCAGTGCCCCAGAGTCCTGGTCGTTGCAGTAATGTCGCTCTTCCACCAGGGGGAGTGATGTTACGTCTGATGGTACTAAAAGAGTTCACCTTGCCAGGTATCACAGTCACACACTACACTTTACACTCCAGTCCACCAGGGGGAGCAAAGCTTCTATCTACTAGGGCACTCCTCACACACGGGTAAAACTGGTGGGTTGGATAGGAAGTTAGAGAGAGAAGCAGACTGGGCTTCGACCAGATAACATCGAGGGAGAAGCAGCCTGGGTTTGACCCAGAGAGGTCCTGTCAGGGGTGGGATCCTGACAGAGGCCTAGCAAGAGATAGAATGTTACGGAGCTGCGCCTGCACATCATTGCGGCAACTGTTATGAACTGGTGGTTTAGGAGCAACATGGGATGTGCTCTGGAGGAGGTGGTACCTGTACTGACCACAGTTCCCGAGCCTAACACAACACTAGAAGTAGCCGTGGGATGTTCCTGTCACTCCCTAGACACCTCGTCACAGCCGGAGGACTAACTACCCCTAAAGATAGAAACAGGAAAGCTATCTTGCCTCAGAGAAAATTCCCAAAGGACAGACAGCCCCCCACAAATATTGACTGTGAGTGGAGAGGGAAATGACATACACAGAATGAAACTAGGATGTAGCAAAGGAGGCCAATCTAGCTAGATAGATAGAACAGGACAGAATACTGTGCGGTCAGTATTAAAAACTAGAAAAATCCACCACAGAGTTTACAAAAATCTCCACACCTGACTAAAGGTGCAGAGGGTAAATCTGCTTCCCAGAGCTTCCAGCTTAACTGAATAAATCCATACTGACAAGCTGGAATAGAAAAAACATAGAATGTGCTGAACAATTAAGTCCACAACAAGTGGAAAGCAAAAGAACAAAGCAAGGACTTATCTTTGCTGAACTGGTCAGAATATCAGGGAAATCCAAGAGAGATGTGAATCCAAGCAGGAACCATTGACAACTGGCACAGGCTGAAGGATAGAGCCAGGATAAATAGCCGAGCCAGAATAGACGATCAGTGGAAGCAGCTGCTGACTGCTAAATCCAAGGAGCAGCAGTTCCACTTAAATCCACCGGAGGGAGCCCAAGAGCAGAACTCACAAAAGTGCCACTTACAACCACCGGAGGGAGCCCAAGAGCGGAATTCACAACAGGCAGCATCCTAAGGTCCTAAGGAAGGACACAAAGCGAAGTATATTGTGGAGAGTGAGAACCGAAGTCACAGCACAAGGAGATAATACCGGGAAGAGTCCTGCCCTGAGATCGGCAGCCTCCTTCCGAGGCGCGTAGCCAGTGGCCGGAACACCGAGGGAGTTCTGACTCTATGCATTACTCCAGACAATGGCAGGACAGTCAATTCCAAGTTGGCTGCCCAACCTAAATACCTAAGAAGACACAGAGGCAATTGTGGGAGAGGGGCGTCTCTAGGGTCCCTATAAATTAACTCCAGGCCTACCCCGTCATACGGGTTGTCCTATCCATATCATCTGGGGGACAGAGAGAGAGAGAACATCAGAAACATCCACGAAACTTGTGAGGACTATCCCGTGGTGCTCAGCAGGGAGGTACTACAACACACAGGCGCTAGTAGGAAGGCTACTGATTTCCACCTGGATAAGGGAACTCTGGATTTGCCTTCGGACCGGCCGGACTCAGCCTGCCCTGTGAACGGTACTCTGGACTGTGGACTCCAAAGTCTTCAGTAAAAGGTAAAGAGACTGCAACCTTTGTGTCCTCGTTATTCATTGCGCCTTACAACGTCCACCATTACCACCTACGCATCTGGGAAGCCCTGGGGACATACTTCACCTGTGGGAAGGTACACCATCTAGCTGCCATTCCATCACCCCAGCGGACACCTAGCAGCGTCGGTCACCCTGACCGAATACCACAGGTGGCGCCACGAACACCGTACAAACAACTTCACCTTTAATTGGACGCCCCTCAGAAGGGCCACGGACCGGGTCGAGCCATCGTGACATCCCCAGAATCGAGAGAGATAGACCCGGTACCGAGTACCCCATTGCCCTACACGTGGGGGTGATCCAACCACATGCTAGATTTGCTTTTGAAGCAGCACAGCAAGACCCGCTCCTTTGCGTCGCATAGCTATCCGGGGGTCTGTTTCTCCTTGCGGAATCCAGATGGCAAACGTAGAATGAAAGGCAATGGTTCCTGGGAAAAAAGTATGCAGATTAGCTAAATGACTCTGAGCAAACCAACCTGTGTCCTGTCATGGAGCAAGAACCCCCCAATAGCTGTCAACAGGTGGGCTTACGCTAATAGCTTAACCATTTTATGGGTCTGACAGGAAAACAACCTCTAGGCAGCAAAAGAGATGTTTACGTCCCTCTTTATTTTAACAAATATGTTGGGGGACATCATTTTGTGCCAGTTACTAATTAGGGATGTACTTAAAAACCATGGGGTCTCATAGCAAGAGTCTGTATTGGCAGAGCAGGCGGGGTAAGGGCACATAGTTGCAGTCTAGGCAAGGCAAGTTTTATAAACCCAATGTCCAAAAAGTGAAGAAAAGGATGGCACTCACTGACCAATTAAAAGATCCCTTTAATGGAGTTCCTTAAAAAACAATGGCAGGAGAGTCCTGTGTGGAGTGGGACGGCCATTTTGCGCAGTGTGTGCTTCTACGCACCCGTACCCGGAGTTGTGCAAAATATTTCGACTTTTGCCGTTTTCATGGCTGTTTTGCCTAGCTCTGTCAAAATGTGAAAAGCCCGTCTAATTCATGACCAGAGTAAGACTTGTAGCAAAGTGCATGGACGTGCAAGCTGCTTTTCAGACCCACCTCTTAATGAATCAGACACCTCTGACTCCAAGCACTCCTCCCGGTCTTGATGAATCCCTATTTCTTTTGAGTGGATAATAACATCTATCATCTATCTATCATCTATCGACATCATGGTTTACCAATACCAAGATTTATAGGATCCATGGGACGCCAACCGGATTATCAATACCTCCTGAGGCTAGCTTTTATCAAGGTAACCTTTTTTTCTACCTTGAAAACTCAGGTGATCCATGAATATTTGAAAAGACCACCTTTAGTCCAGACCAGATTTTAACAGATTTTCAGGTCTATGATGCACTTGCACTTACATTCAATGTATATATTGAATATTCAGTCATATTTATAAATCATTTAGGAGAGTACTCTGGTATGAATTCATTGAAAAGCATGACATTTATAAAGGCATGTGTCACTTATAGTACAATTTATGGCACTAGTCCTGCCATCCTGCATTTTTCTAAGAAAGTGGCTTAAAAGGGTTGTCTGATCTTAAGCTGCAAGTCTGCAGTCGCTTTGAGGATTCTCCGGCGCCAGGAGCAGGCAGTGATGTGATCACAAGTGATTTGCATACTCCTGATCACATTCTGACTAGACTATTTCCAGCCTCGCTGAGTACAGTTGCATTGACTGAGGTTGTGAGGCCGTGCTCATCAGGTCAGCATGTGACCGCATGTGTGCAAATGACATACTTGTGGTCACATGACCATCACTCCTGGCGCCTGCACCAGATAATCTTCATAGCATACAGTGCATACATGCACTGTGAGGGTTCACAAGTCTGCAGTCATATAGAGTGACTGCAGACTTGTAGCCTAAGACCGGACAGTCCTGTGACTGTCTTGTAAGGTGCCAAAGGGCGGTAGACGTGGTCGAGCCGCTGCTCCATGTTGTCCTGGCACTTTACAAGAAATTTGTGTCCCAGTCCATGTGTGCATTCTAATGTTGCACGTCGCAGGCATTCGCTGTCTCCTGGTCTCCTTCTTCAGGAACAGCTGCATAAAACTCAGGGGAAACCCGCTTCATTTCAACACTTAAAAATTTACTAGACAGTTCAAGTGCAACAGATTGTATCACACAGTATTAGGCAAGGCACCATCCGTTTCTTATTTCAGTAATACAATACATTTCCCACTTTTCTTTTTGTTCTTCCTGAACTATCCCTACTCCCACTGATCCTGTCAGCCTAGGGATTTCTCATCTTCCTCTGTATGGAAGAGGTTAAGTTGCTCCATAGAACCTGTATCGAGCCATGGGCTCAGGACATTGCAGAAAAGTCCTCAGGGAGTCTTGTAAGGCTTGTAAGGCCTCATACCACCCAGGACACTTTATACTCACTTCTGCCATCAGCCAACTGCACCTTGAACTTCACCTTGTCACTTAGCAAGCAACCTCTCGTCTAGAAACAGGAAGCAGTCTCCTTTTTACTTACCCTAACCCCTTCCACTGTGGGCTAGACTAAGCACGTTACTATATCTGTCCCTGCAGCCTGTTACTGGGCAGATCTAACCTTTCACCTACATTCTAACATCACTATTTAACTACAGTCACTATCTTCTAACAGTATGCGCTAAGAATATTACATTTACAATGCCTATCACACTCTATCTTATCTCCTAAATCTTATTCTATGTCTTATCCTGTGCTTACCCTATACTCCTGCCAGAGTGTATATTATTCACACTATGCATTACTTTTACAGTACCTACACAGCAGGACTATTACCCAAAACACTATGCATTATTACCCATTGCATTCCTAAAACCACATGACACCGTTCACACTTCACATAGCACAATAAAACATGCACAACACTATTTTTATCTTGTGGCGGCTGTCTTCAGGGTCAGGGACACGGTAGTCCACACCCTTACACATGACATTGCACAGTAAACTGCTGCAATATTTGATAGGGGCAATAACAATTAGTAATCACCCACACTATTTGGGAAGGCTGTAAAACAAGTGAAATAGCACTTGTAGTGGCAATTGAGTTCCTTGTTCTTTCTTAAGTAATTAACATACTATAATCATATTATTGGTTATTTTTTTAGAGAATACACTGTATGTGTGTCATATGGAAGGTAATATAAAAGATAGGGTAAACTTCTTGAGGCTGTATGACATATTCTTTCAGAAAAAGTAACATATTAGTAATTATGGGGATACTAAAAACATTTAATATCGTATTCGCTTCATTTTTATATCTTTTCACATTTGATACTTGAGACTGTATATGTATAAGGTTGTGTAAGTAGACTTGGCATCAGGGGGAGATCAGTTCTCTTGACATCTATTGCCTCCTTTCATTAAAAAAAAATCAGGTCAGATAAGAACTACAGAGCCGGGTCATACACATCTTATACATCTGGTATCAATGGACACATCAGGCTCATCTTAGCCATAGAAAACAACATTTTGATCACTTTTGCTTCGATACACATTCCCACTGAAAACGAAAGCATTTCTTCCCAAATAAATTAATATAAACCTATGTTCTTGTAGACATATATTAAGGAGTTTGGCTAATTAGTTGTGAGATTCTGACTCAAGTATTGCAGTTTTGTATTGCAGTTTTGTCTTGCATGAGTAGCAGCCTAGGGTTCACATACGTTTCTTCAGTTCAACATCGTAAGAACCGGTTGGAGTGCCATATGGCACGTGAAGCTCAGGACACCTCTGTATTAGCCAGAGAAGAGGACACACTGTGACCTATTATATTATTACATAGTTGCACATTCATATGAATGGACACAAAGTGATAGTACATTTCTCTGTATTGGCAGGAATCGTATGACACCACCCGTAACCTCCCCAGAAAATGGCTTGCCTTAGTGAATGATTAATATGTTGCAGATTCAGTTGCATCAGTACAATAAAATCCAATAATTCCATTAATATGGCAGAATTGTATGGCAAAAAACAATAGGATCAAGCATGAATCTCATCTACATGAAAGCCCACTCACCACGTTTACCAAGTCTGTGAAAGTGGATGTCACACCTCATGCAATTCAATTACTAATTGTTCTTTGCCACGTTTCTTTGAAAATTGTCACTGATGATATCTAGTACTGAGTGTACTGTATCCAAAGAAAGCAGATGTAGACTATACATGGTACACTGAAAAAAATAGAAATTACTCATTAAACTAAAGTAAATAACAAAAAATATATAGTTACATAGTTATTAAGGTTGAAGGAAGACTTTCAGTCCATCTAGTTCAACCCATAGCCTAACCTAACATGCCCTAACATGTTGATCCAGAGGAAGGCAAAAAAAACCCATGTGGCAAAGAGTAAGCTCCACATTGGGGAAAAAAATTCCTTCCCGACTCCACATACGGCAGACAGACTAGTTCCCTGCATCAATATAGCCAAGTTTTATTGATTACAAACAAAAATATGTATACAACTACTAAAGAAAAAGAAAAAACACCCCATAAAACCCCAAAGAAAAGGGCAAGGTCAGTGGCAAATCACTCAATGCCTTAGTATAGTTGATAAAATGTATAATACAAAAATCAAGCATTAAAGCTACGGCGCTTTATGTCTAAATGCAAATATACTGTAATAAAGGAACTCAACACATTTTTATAAGATGCAATTACATCAGCTTGATAAAAAGATGACCCTTCAATGGAGAAGGCTCCTAATAGAGTACAGCGCTGCAAAAGCACCCATAACCACCACAAGCTATAATCAATGGACCAGAGACAGACAACACTGCCAGTACCGCGACGCGCGTTTCACATTTAGCTTCCTCAGGGGTACATGATCTGTAGGGTTTTGATGAAATGGGCTGTGTGTGAAGCTGTGGATGATGCCATAGCAGCTTGTGTGAGTAGTCAGTGTCAGACTTGTACACAATATTTTAGTGATGACCAGTATGTAGTAGGCAGAATCAATAATTAAGGGTAAGGGTTTTTTTGTAAGCTGTAACTGGTGTTACGTGTGAATTGTATATAGTTATGTAGTCAGCAGAGTGAGCTGATAATGTCACATTCTGTTCTCATTTTGTATCTGGCTTTGATCAGGTGTATTCCTTAATTATACCTCCAACAGAATTATCTAATGCATGATGCTGTATAGGCGGATAGAAGGCCATATTATCCATTGTTTAATATAGTAAAAAACATGTACAGTATATAGCATGGTATAATCTACATTATTTCCATATCTCCATGTGTAAGAAAACATCAGACTTTGATTTCCTATACAATGGCCCTGTGTATACCAAAGAACACTCTTTTGTCATACTGAGCAAGAATTCTTTGGGGACATTTAATGTATCTACAGGTAACATTCCCAAAAATGTCACCAAAATAAAGTGTTAGCCAGTGTTGTAGTGTGAGGGCTGCATGTATTGTGTTGTAGACAAGGTCGCTGTATTCATCTGTGCATAATGATGTGTTATGAGTAGTGTATGTGTGATGCAGCAGACTTGGCAAAGCTGGTTTTCCATTTATCAATTCTGTCTGGTCAGTTTTTTCAAGCCATAGACAGACACTTGTCTGACATGCATAGCCAGATCAGAAAACGCAGCATGGCTCTAGATCCAATCCAGTGCAACAAATAAATGGAAACTATCACATAAAAAAGATCAGTTCCCACACCAGGTTTCCTCCTGTCTTTCCGAAACACGTTGGAGGAAAAAAATAGAGCTTCATAGCTCGATACATGGGAAAAGGCCCTTAGGTGGCGTATCCAAAAGTTGTGTCCAACAGTTGTTTTATTCCTCAGCTGGACACAACAGGTGACAAATATTGAATGTAATATTTTCTGGTAGGGGTCTATCTGGCTCCAGGACCCTCAGTGTGAAAACTGGTGTGCCAAGTGACTGCGAGCAATCTCACAGAAATTTATGGGATCAGTTCTGGCCTAAGTTTATATAAAGACAAAATTTTAAAAAACAGCTCCCCCAGGAATACAGTAGGCGCAGAACTTCGGATGTGATTACGGTAGGTAACCTTGAGCAACAAAAATACCAATGCTCAAGAATGGAAATAAAAAATCTTTTTTCTTGAATGTTAAAATCTTCTTAACACTCCACTAGAAATACAAAAATGTTAATGTGTTTCAAATGAATAATCCATTCATAATCATGGCATGAGTTTCCCTTCATTATTCATTACCATGCTAGAGTGAAAAAACAACATTGGAAGGTCATATATATAGGAATGAGGACTTGGTAGTTGGGAAAGTGTTTGCCGCTTTACAGTGTAAGTATGACTGGCATACATAATACGCAACAAACCATGTGAATAACAGGAGCAAGCTTTTTTTAGATGTATAGTATTGTGATGTGAGTAATGTTTCTGTGATGAACAAGCTGTACATGGTATTGTTAGGTAGACCTTTTTTCCATATATCCAGCCATCCGGCTTCTTTCACTTACCTCCGGCCTGGCAGTGAAACACTGGAGGGAAACTAGAGAAAAGAGATTTGATGCACAGCAATGCCAAATTGCTTCAAGATAAAGAGTAAATTTAATTTAATGTTAAAGTAAAGGTATCCTGCAGGATTGTAGTGAGGTGTATGAGTAACCAAGTAACTAAACAAATGATAATGATCACCATTTTCTTATGTAAGTTAACATATAAACAGCTGAGTAGGAGACTTAAAACTGGGTGAGGAACAGCAAAACTCTGCCACATAGGTGAGGCTGTGGAAAACAGTTTCATTGTCATACAGCATGACAAGAATGAGCAAAGCAGCCACACACAAAATAGTTATACTGCATCAGCAAGGTTTCTCTCAGGCAAAGATTTCAAAACAGACTGGGGCTTCCAGATGTGTTCATTGTGCTTTTTTGAAGAAACACCAAGAAATGGGCAACATTGAGGATGTCACGCTCGCACACAGGTAAGTCTGTCAGACGACACAGCATACAAATATGACAGGATGGAAAAGGGAGACGAAGGCCCTAACAGTAGGGAGCAAGGGATGCGACACCTCCTGACACCAATCTGTGCCTGTCACTGAGCTCCCTAACGCCCTATGTGGGTCCTTCCCACCACCAGCATCATGTCCCTGATTGTCCCCTCAATATACCCTGGCTAGTGCACTGGCCAACAAGTATGCTAGCCTCACCACTGCAGATGGTAAAACACATGGGAAGTGACAAACACTGGTCAAAGAAAAGAGAAGAAATACTCCGCTTCAGGCTCAGCTGCTAAGCTCCAAAGCAGCAGAGAATATAGCACCAGTAATCTGCACTCCCACAGCAGCAACATCACCAAAACAGGAGAGCTCCCAGCCTCTAGGTCTGCATAGAATAACTCTATTACCAATGAACAGCTGCTGGGTCCTGTGACTATTTAAAGTAAGGTGGGTGTGGTTACCAACCAGCATCAGCTGACCAACCTAAAAGAACAGTCAGCAAGAGACTGACATTAACTCTTGCTGGACCAAAAGGAAAAAACATTTAAATTTCAGCAGAACCAGAGCTGCCACAAATCCCATAATGAATTGTGACAGAGAACTTTAGACAAAAAGTTTGGCCATGAAAACTTAGTGCAGCAGATGTAAGACACATCATGCTTGCTTCCCTTCAAAATGGTAAATTGTACCGCAGTGCCATTAGTTCAGAAATGGGTGCAACCAGTGGGTCCCAACTATACTCATCAACTGTTTGGAGAAGTAGTGGCAAAAGTGATTCTCTTGGAAGAATTGCAGGTAAATGCCATACTTTCGACATGGAAAGAAGGCCAAGCGACTTAACTATACATTAACCACTTTCTGCCAGCTGACGGAATAGTACGTCAGCTGGAAGATCCCATGCTTTGATGTGGGCTCCGCCCACACCGCCACATGATCGGGGGTCAGCGGTGCATTGCCATAACAACCAGAGGTCTCCTTGAGACCTCTATGGTTGTTGATGGCCGATTGCTTTGAGCGCCACCCTGTGGTCGGCGTTCAAAGTACACCTGCATTTCTGCTACATAGAGGTGATCTGTACTTCACCTCTATGTAGCAGAGCCGATCGAGTTGTGCATGCTTCTAGCCTCCTATGGAGGCTATTGAAGCATGCCAAAATTTTAAAAAAAGTGTTTAATAATATAAAAAAATTAAAAAATATATAAAAGTTCAAATCACCCCCCTTTCGCCCCAATCAAAATAAAACAATAAAAAAAAAAATCAAACATACACATATTTGGTATCGCCGCGTTCAGAATCGCCCGATCTATCAATAAAAACAAAGGATTAACCTGACTGCTCAATGGCGTAGCGAGAAAAAAAATCAAAACGCCAAAATTACGCTTTTTTGGTTGCCGCAACATTGCATTAAAATGTAGTAACAGGCGATCAAAAAAACGTATCTGCACCATAATGGTATGATTAAAAGTGTCAGCTCGGCACACAAAAAATAAGACTTCACGTGACCCCAGATCACGAAAATTGGAGACGCTACGGGTATCGGAAAATCGCGCAATTTTTTTTTTTTTTTAGCAAATTTTGCATTTTTTTTTCACCACTTAGATAAAAAATAACCTACACATGTTAGGTGTCTATGAACTCGTAATGACCTGGAGAATCATAATAGCAGGTTAGTTTTAGCATTTGGTGAACCTAGCAAAAAAGCCAAACAAAAAACAAGTTTGAGATTGCACTTTTTTTGCAATTTCATCACACTTGGAATTTTTTTCCCGTTTTCTGTTACACGGCATGGTAAAACCAATGGTATCATTCAAAAGTACATCTTGTCCTGCAAAAAATAAGCCCTCACATGGTGATATTGACAGAAAAATAAAAAAGTTATGGCTCTGGGAAGGAGGGGAGAAAAAAACGAAAATGAAAAAGCGGAAAAAGCTTCGGGGGTGAAGGGGTTAAAACATAGGAACTGGGTGCAGAAAAATAGAAGCAGGTGCTCAGAACTGATGCATCAAAATATGAAATATGTGGCTGTAACAGAAGGCAGGTTGTTTTCTGAAAGGCTGGAGAGTGGTACAATAATGAATGACTGCAGACAACAGTAAAGCATGGTGGAGGCATCTTGCATGCTTGAGACTCCATTTAATCAAATGGAGTTGGAGACTTGGTCAAGATTAGAGAAGAGTGAATGTTTTGAAATTCGAATTCACCAACTTCATATCATTTTCTCTCAAATCTGTATTTGTTGTGAATAAATCTGCACTAATCTCAATACTGGAACCCTTGTAATTGCTCTGCCAATATATGTGGGGGAGAGGAGAGAGAGAGAGAAAGAAGACCCTGTTGACCATAAGAGTTTACCCTCAACAAGAGAAAGAAAAAGAGGACCCCATTAATCATAAGAGCTTACTCTCTACAGGAGAGAGAGATCCAGTGACCTTGGAGATGGAAAACGATGCTGTGGTTAAAGGGCACCTGTCACCCCGTTTTTTCAGTATGAGATAAAAATACTGTTAAATAGGGCCTGAGCTGTGCATTACAACAGTGTATTTTGTGGACCCCGATTCCCCACCTATGCTGCCAAAATACGTTACCAAAGTAGCCGTTTTCGCCTGTCAATCAGGCTGGTCTGGTCAAAAGGGCGTGGTGTCTTCCCCCAGATCTTGCTTAGTTTTCCGTTGGTGGCGTAGTGGTTTGCGCATGCCCAAGGTCCCGAATCCACTGCACAGGGGAGTTAAAAGAGCGCGATGTGCACTATTTCATTGGTGATCGGTGGGGGCGGCCATCTTCCTTTGGCCGCGCGTGTGCAGAAGCGGCGCTCTGCTGCCCGCGGCTTCAGGAAAATGGCCGCGGAATGCCGCGCGTGCGCAGATTGAGATCGTGGCGGCCATTTTCCTGAAGCAGAGTTCGCATCTCGGCTTCAGGAAAATGGCCGCCGCGATCTCCATCTGCGCACACGCGGCATCCCGCGGCCATTTTCCTGAAGCCGCGGCCAGCAGAGCGCCGCTTCTGCGCACGCGCGGCCAAAGGAAGATGGCCGCCCCCACCGATCACCAATGAAATAGTGCACATCGCGCTCTTTTAACTCCCCTGTGCAGTGGATTCGGGACCTTGGGCATGCGGAAACCACTACGCCACCAACGGAAAACTAAGCAAGATCTGGGGGAAGACACCACGCCCTTTTGACCAGACCAGCCTGATTGACAGGCGAAAACGGCTACTTTGGTAACGTATTTTGGCAGCATAGGTGGGGAATCGGGGTCCACAAAATACACTGTTGTAATGCACAGCTCAGGCCCTATTTAACAGTATTTTTATCTCATACTGAAAAAACGGGGTGACACGTGCCCTTTAAAACTGTGCTCCAACGAGAACCACTGATATATGATGACCCAGGTACCGACCACTACTGTGCAAGGTATGATAATCTTCAAGAACTCCTAGCTGTAGGGCATTATGGGGCGGACCATGCAGCAATGCAAAATTACACTAACTCTCTCTCTGATGCATCAGCAGTGTGGGACATGGTTTAAAACAATTTATGAACAGTGAAATAAATCTTAAAATGTTTAAATTAGCATAAAACCATGATTTTCGTTAAATTCGACTCAAACTTAATCAAACATGGATCGATCCACTCACCTCTAGTCAGGAATAGGGTTGAGCGAAACGGATCGGTCATTTTCATAAATCGGCGACTTTTAGGCAAAGTCGGGTTTCATGAAACCCGAACCGATCCTAGTGTGGGATCGGCCATGCGGTACACGATCAGAGCGCCAAAGTCGCGTTTCATATGACGCTGTCACCGCCGTTTTTCATCCAAAGAAGGAGGACGCAGAGTGTGGGCAGCGTGATGACATAGGTCTCGGTCCCCACCATCTTAGAGAAGGGCATGGCAGTGATTGGCTTGCTGTCTGCGGCGTCACAGGGGCTATAAAGGGGTGTGCACGCCGACCGCCATCTTACTTCTGCCGATCTGAGCGTAGGGAGAGGTTGCTGCAGTTAGTCAGAAGCAGAGACAGAGTTAGAGAGGAAATATAAACCCCCAAACCACTTGTGCTGGAGCGATTTTCACTGTCCCACACCACCTTTTTGTGCAGGGACAGTGGAGGTCGTATTTTAGTGCAGCAGCTGCATAGCTGTGTGCACGGTGCTGTGCAAACCAACAGCTTTTTTAAAAGCAAAATTCCTGTTGCTCCTTTCTGCACAGTTACCTATCTTGTTTATTTGTCCACATTTTTGTGTTCAGCAGTCCTTTTTATTGCTGCCATACTTGTCCTGAGCTCATTGTAGGGAGCTTGTTATTTTTTTTTTAATTTTGTTATTTTTTTAAATAATAATTCCAGCCACTTTCTGGCACGTTCATAGTGTTGTGTTATACCACTGGGCCAGAGTTGTGGTTCTGTGTCTTGCAGCGCCCCAGAGTCCTGGTCGTTGCAGTACTGTGGCTCCGCCACTATGGGGAGCTATGGTACGTCTGATGGCACTGAAGGAGTTCATCTGACCAGGTATCACAGACACCAATACATTTCACAGTCGGGCCTCCAGGGGGAGCTAAGGGTTCTATTCATTAGGCCACTCCTCACATACTGGTAAAACTGGGGGTCAGGCAGGAAGTTGGAAGAGAAAGCTGACTGGGTTGGAACCAGGCAACACCTTGTGGCAGAGGGTGTTGCAGGGGAAGATACAGTAGGGTCTCTGTCAGGGGTGGGATCCTGACAGAGGCTTGGCAACTTGAACGAACGTAACGGGACCGTGCCTGCTCAGGATAGCGGCGGTGCCCAAGGAAGGATTAGAAGCGAGATAGATTGTGCTGAGTGAGAAACGAGATCAAAGCAAGAGGGGAAATACCAGTAGGAGTCGTGCTGTAAGACCGAGGCAACATCTTACTGAGGCGCACTACCGGTGGCCGGAACGCCGAGGGAGTATTACAATATTCAGCTTCAAGCAATACTCTAAACAGCGGCAGGACAGTCAGTCTAAGGCGGGCTGTCTCACTTAAATCACCTATGCAGTCTTGGGGGGCAACTTGTGGAGAGGGGCGACTCTAGGGTCCCGGAAGAGCTCCGAGCCTACCCGTCAAACGGGTGCCGTCCCAACCAGAACATCAGGGAGGGACGGAGGATTAGCAGAACATCATCTAATCGAGTTGTGAGGGAACTTAAGAAACAGACACAACAGTTGTGGGGACTTTCCGTAAGCACAGCAGGGAAGGACCGCAACACATAGCGCTAGAGGGAAGGCACAGATTTCCACCTGCTAAGAGAACTCTGGAGGTGCCATTGGACCGGCCGGACTTGCGCAGCCTGGTTATCCAGATTCCGGACTGAGGACTCAGAGATCTTCAGTAAAGAGGTAAAGAGACTGCAAACCTGGTGTCCTCGTTATTTACTGCACTGCACCACTAACATCATCCATCCACATCTCTACACTGTGCGCCCCTCGGCAGGGTAACGGACCGGGGCCTAGCCACCATGACAACCCCAGAGCAGAGACTCAGAGGCCCGGTACCGGGTACCCCTCGGCCCTGCGGCAGTGGGGGCGCTACAATTTTGGCGTCACGAACAGGATCTACTTAAGCCTGAAGAATCAGGTCATGTGTGCCTTGGAACTGTGATTTATTGTGCTTGGACTGTGACTTATTGCAAAGACTGTGTATTGCCACTTGCCGCCAGAAGTTCCCGCCTAAACCGCCGCCATTACAGCGCTAAGGAGAGCGCAGGAGAAGAAGAAGGGTGTGGAGTGGGCGTAAACAAGCTGGAGAGCGCGAAAGACAATGGCCGCCCAGTCTAAATATTTCAGCCCCTTGAGGACGTGTCCGTCAGCAGCCGAGATCCGTCTACTGATCCTCAATGGGGGCGGAGACAACGAAAGCGAAACCGCCCACGAAGGAGAGAGCGGGAAAAGGACCAGGAAGAAGAAGTGAGCGACATGGAAGACGCCATGGCGAGCCACCCGGAGCCGGAGTGTGGGGTCGGAGCAGAGGACTCCCCCAGCCAACCGGAGGGGCACCGCAACCAGGCCTCCACCGCTGATGCTGAATTCCTGCAGGCCGGAGTGGACGAGCTCAGCGACCGACCCCGGCGGACGCAGCTGAGCACTGAGGCCGGGTGGAAGAAGGCCATCATCAGGAGCCTCACCAGACATCTGTCGACAGCCTCATCTGGTCCGGAGCAGGAAAGAAGTCCCAGCGCTCCGAAGCTGGAAAGCAAGGCCCTGCCGGAAAGCGAGATGCTGCGAGCAGAGATGACAACGTCACAGCACAAGGCCCCGCAACCAGCGTTCCAGACCCCAGCAGAGACGGAGCAGATCGGCACCGGAGGGACCGCATCTGAAGCAGGTATGAAGGACGACCCTGCCCTGACGACCGACACAACTCCAGTGACTGCTAGTGCCGCAACTGCTGACTCCATCCCAGTGACTGATCTTGCAGCAGCCGCTACCTCTGCTGCAGCAAATGCCCCTACTCAAGCTGCGCAGACCTCCATCGCTGCGCCCGATTTAACCGTACATGCAAGATGGATTAACGGCGTTTGTCCAGCACTGGGTGCAACCCTGGACCTCACTTTTCCCAGGCCAGGAAGGGTTAAGTGCCAGGTGCAGCCCTGGAAGCCATCCAACTAAACCTCGGAAACCTGAAACTGTACATAGTTAACTGTTTGTTTCCCTGCTTTTTGCTACTTTAAACCCGACCTGGGTTATTCTTAAAGGGATCCCTTTGTTTACCCGGGATCCCTTCTTTTGCTTTTTGGTTGTTTTTCTACCTTTTGCTCCGTTACTAAGAACTGCCGCCATCATGAACAGTGCATGATACAAACTTTTTGTACATAGTTTGCACCTTATTAAAGGTGCTCCCTACTGGTTTTACTTCAAAAAGGACTCTTTGTGAAGATACCACACTGGAACCTTTGCTCAGTATGGACTGGTAGCTTGAGAAGATATGCTACCTCATAGAGACTTGGTCCCCTCTTAAAGGGGATGTTCATTTGTTGCACTTAAAGAATGGTATTGCTTTAAGACTAAGAGATAGCAATAATATTTAGATAAAGAGGACGTGATGATAATGTTTATGTGAGAAAGTTATATGTATCCAACTAGTTAATTGTAGAGAAATGCTGATGATGTTCCCTGAAAGAAAGTGAAAGCTAGAGGAAGGATGCAGTGGGCCCGTAGGGGTAGACGTAGTGACCAGCATACATGTCAGTAAGAAAATAATGAGAAGGTTTGATGTTCTATAGAAAATGTTTGATAATGTTGATAGACAACGAGGATAGAAGGTGAACCCTGAGTCCTCCTAGGAGCCATATAGAGATGGCTCAGTGCTCTTAAACTGAAAGTAATGTTGTGTTCTATACTATGTATAGTAGTTGAAAAGACAGAAGGCTCGGGCTGAAAGGAGCGGTCCTGTAAGAAAGGAGAGGCAGTAGGTCTGGTGCCGTTAGGACAGGCGGTCCTGCAGATTTAAAGAAGGAGAATGTAAAAGTTAAATTGCCTTATAATGTGATTATAAGAAGGTCTTTAGCGGATTCAGAGTGTACATCCTTAAAGGCGATGTTAAGTTATTGTTCAAAAGTTTGTACTAGTAGAATACCCGGTTGGGTAAGAAAAGTTATTTATAGCATATTGCTATGATATTTAACTATGTTTGTAACGTTCAAGTGTCCTCACCTCCCATAAAGGGAAGCTCTGTTAAATATACTTATTGTTATTGCACTCAACAAAACTGTATGTCTTTTTGCTAACTTGTATTGTTGTTTTCTTCTCAGTCCCGGAGTACTGTGTTTAACCAGGGGGGAGTGCAGCGCCCCAGAGTCCTGGTCGTTGCAGTACTGTGGCTCCGCCACTATGGGGAGCTATGGTACGTCTGATGGCACTGAAGGAGTTCATCTGACCAGGTATCACAGACACCAATACATTTCACAGTCGGGCCTCCAGGGGGAGCTAAGGGTTCTATTCATTAGGCCACTCCTCACATACTGGTAAAACTGGGGGTCAGGCAGGAAGTTGGAAGAGAAAGCTGACTGGGTTGGAACCAGGCAACACCTTGTGGCAGAGGGTGTTGCAGGGGAAGATACAGTAGGGTCTCTGTCAGGGGTGGGATCCTGACAGAGGCTTGACAACTTGAACGAACGTAACGGGACCGTGCCTGCTCAGGATAGCGGCGGTGCCCAAGGAAGGATTAGAAGCGAGATAGATTGTGCTGAGTGAGAAACGAGATCAAAGCAAGAGGGGAAATACCAGTAGGAGTCGTGCTGTAAGACCGAGGCAACATCTTACTGAGGCGCACTACCGGTGGCCGGAACGCCGAGGGAGTATTACAATATTCAGCTTCAAGCAATACTCTAAACAGCGGCAGGACAGTCAGTCTAAGGCGGGCTGTCTCACTTAAATCACCTATGCAGTCTTGGGGGGCAACTTGTGGAGAGGGGCGACTCTAGGGTCCCGGAAGAGCTCCGAGCCTACCCGTCAAACGGGTGCCGTCCCAACCAGAACATCAGGGAGGGACGGAGGATTAGCAGAACATCATCTAATCGAGTTGTGAGGGAACTTAAGAAACAGACACAACAGTTGTGGGGACTTTCCGTAAGCACAGCAGGGAAGGACCGCAACACATAGCGCTAGAGGGAAGGCACAGATTTCCACCTGCTAAGAGAACTCTGGAGGTGCCATTGGACCGGCCGGACTTGCGCAGCCTGGTTATCCAGATTCCGGACTGAGGACTCAGAGATCTTCAGTAAAGAGGTAAAGAGACTGCAAACCTGGTGTCCTCGTTATTTACTGCACTGCACCACTAACATCATCTATCCACATCTCTACACTGTGCGCCCCTCGGCAGGGTCACGGACCGGGGCCTAGCCACCGTGACAACCCCAGAGCAGAGACTCAGAGGCCTGGTACCGGGTACCCCTCGGCCCTGCGGCAGTGGGGGCGCTACATGTCTCCCCCCCACAAAAAAAAGGGAGAATAAAATTCGCACACAGTGTATATTCTGCTGTACTGCTAGTGTGTCGTATATATCAGGCAGCCACTTTCTGCCACGTTCATAGTTTACTGTTATACCACTGGGCCAGAGTTGTGGTTCTGTGTCTCCCTGCCCCAAAAAAAAGGGAGAATAAAATTCGCACACAGTGTATAATCTGCTGTACTGCTAGTGTGTTGTATATATCAGGCAGCTACTTTCTGCCACGTTCATAGTTTACTGTTATACCACTGGGCCAGAGTTGTGGTTCTGTGTCTCCCCCCAAAAAATGAGGAAGTCTGGTGGAAGAGGCCGTGGGCGGGGGTTGTCAGCTGGTACTGATGGTGGTGCTGCATCTGGTGGTAGTGGCAAAAGCACAGTAGCACCTAAGGCTGGAGGTGTTGAGCCTGTGTCATCGTCTGGCTACACAAGGCCTCGAAGGCTCCCTTACCTGGGAGTAGGAAAACAGCTTTTAAAGCCGGAGCAGCAGGAAAAAGTTTTGGCTTTCCTTGCTGACTCAGCCTCTAGCTCTTTGGCCTCCTCTTCCCAAAGTTCAAAATGTCACAGCAGCCAGTCGTCAGTGGATGCTCCCGGTCAGGAACAAGACATTTCCTTGTGTCCTTCTCCCAAACCAAAAGTGAAGGATGCGTCAGGTTACAACAGGTTACTCCATGGAGCTCTTTACACATACCGGACATGGAGTGCACTGATGCACAGCCACAGCTAGATTCTGATGCTGTTCCATTGAATCAGATCACTACATTGCCCTCGCAGTTTGCTGAGCCAGAATCTGACCCTGATGAGACTATGGTGCCCTGTCCCGAACGCTATAGCACCTTACACGGTGACACTGAGGAAGGTGCACATGACATTGAGGAGGAGGAGGTGATAGATGACCCAGTTGTTGACCCAGATTGGCAGGCATTGGGGGAAGAGGGTGGCGCTGCCAGTAGCTCAGAAGCGGAGGAGGGTTATCCACAGCAGCACCAATCTACATCGCAACAGCTGTCATCTGGCAGGCCCGTATCAGGCAAAAAACGTTTGACAAAACCAGTTTTAGGACAGCGTGGCCATCCTGTGAAAGTTGCACAAAAGGAATTCCATAGTAGGAAGAGTGCAGTGTGGCATTTTTTTGACCAAGATCCCAATGATCAGTCAAAAGTGATCTGTAAAAAATGCTCAAAGACCTTTAGCAGAGGGAAGATTCTTAACAATTTAAATACAACGTGCATGCGTAGACATTTAAACAGCATGCACTTGCAAGCCTGGACTAACTACCTAACGTCCCGTACCGTTGGTGCACCAGGTCTGAATGAAGGTAGTCAGCACCGCAACATTGCTTCCCTCACTGTAAGCCCACCGGTTAGGACACCAGCAGCAGCAAATGTGGAGGGATTGTCGCTAGGCCAAAGCAGTCAGGGAGTCAGAAGGTTATTGGTAGGAAGCACTGTATGTAGGCCAACATCACCAACTCACTCTCAATCTGCCATGTCCACAACCACCACCACCGCTAGTTCCACCATAGGCAGCTCTCCAGTCCAGCTCACCCTAGAAGAGACTCTTGTTAGGAAACGAAAGTACTCATCCTGTCATCCGCGTACACAGAGTTTGAACGCCCACATTGCCAGACTTATCTCATTAGAGATGATGCCCTACCGGTTGGTTGAAAGCGAAGCTTTCAAAGCCCTGATGGCCTAAGCAGTACCACGCTATGACCTACCCAGTCGCCACTTCTTTGCAAGAAAAGCCATCCCAGCCTGTTGTGAACTATACTTCTTGGCTCCCTCTTGTGGTCACTAGTGATTTGGCACTTGGATTGTCTTTTACCAGGTTGGTACTCACCTGCTTCGTTAGGCCTGGGGTGTTGCTATTTAAACTTCCTGGATTCTCAGTCCAGTGCCTGGCATCGTTGTAATCAGTTCATTTCTGTTTGCTCCTGTCTTCAGGTCCTGGTTCTTTGCAAGATAAGCTAAGTCCTGCTTTCTTATTTTTTGTTATTTTGCTTGTTCATATTTTTGTCCAGCTTGTACAAAATGTGATTCCTGATATTGCTGGAAGCTCTAGGGGGCTGATATTCTCTCCCCTCACCGTTAGTCGGTTTGGGGGTTCTTGGATATTCAGCGTGGATATTTTGCAGGTTTTTTTTGCTGACCATATAAGTCATCTTACTATTTTCTGCTATTAGTCAGTGGGCCTCTCTTTGCTAAAATCTAGTTCATTCTTACGTTTGTCTTTTCTTCTTACCTCACCGTTATTATTTGTTGGGGGCTTGTATTACTTTGGGGTCTTTTCTCTGGAGGTAAGAGAGGTCTTATTTTCCCTGATAGGGTTAGTTAGTTCTCCGGCTGGCGCGAGACGTCTAGGATCAACGTAGGCACGTTCCCCAGCTACTGTTAGTGTTTGTGCTAGGATCAGGTATATGGTCAGCCCAGTTACCACGTCCCTATGAGCTGGTATTTATGTTTGCAGACTTTGCTATATCTCTGAGATCCTTGCCATTGGGATCATAACACCAGCCCTCCACCAGCATATCAAAGACCGCATTGTCCATGCACTGAGGCAGTCTGTCAGTGGGAAGGTGCACCTCACAACAGATGCATGGACCAGTAGGCATGGCCAGGGACATTACGTGTCCATCACGGCGCACTGGGTTCATGTCGTGGATGCAGGGTCCACAGGGGACAGCAATAGTGGGACAGTTCTGCCTAGCCCACGATCTAGGAAACAGTTGGCTGTAGACGTTCGCCACCCCACCTCCTCCTCCTCCTCCAGAAGCGAAAGCTCGTCCACAGAGCGCTGTCGCACGACCACTCCATCCGCAGCTGCCAGTGTTGCACACGAGGTGTCCCATTACGGAACAGCTAGTGGGAAGCGTCAGCAGGCCGTGTTTGAAATGAAGTGTTTGGGCGACAACAGACACACCGCGGAAGTTCTGGCCGAGTTCTTGCAGCAAGAAACTCAGTCATGGCTGGGCAGTGTACATCTTGAGGCAGGCAAGGTAGTCAGTGATAATGGAAGGAATTTTATGGCTGCCATAGCCCTTTCACAACTCAAACGCATACCTTGCCTGGCTCAAACTTTGAACCTGGTGGTGCAGTGCTTTCTTAAAAATTATCTGGAGTTACCAGCCCTGCTCCTGAAGGTGCGAAGACTTTGCTTGCACATCCGCTGGTCGCCCGTACACTCCAGCCGTATGCTGAACCATCAGCGATCGCTCAATCTTCCACAGCACCGCCTAATTATCGACGTTGCAACAAGGTGGAACTCCACACTGCACATGGTTCAGAGGCTGTGTGAACAGAGGCGTGCTGTCATGTATTTGTGGGAGGATACGCATACACGGGCAGGCAGTTGGATGGCAGACATGGAGCTGTCTGGTGTGCAGTGGTCCAAGCTACAAGACCTCTGTCAAGTCCTTCAGTGTTTCGAGGAATGCACACGGCTGGCAAGTGCAGATGACGCCATCATAAGCATGAGCATCCCACTTATGCGTCTGCTGATGCAAAGTTTGACGCACATCAAGGAGCTGGCGTCTGCAGCCGAGGAGGAGGGAATCCTTGATGACAGTCAGCCATTGTCTGGTCAGGGAACTGTCCAGGATGAGGTGGCGGTCGAAGAGGATGAGGAGGAGGATGATGGGGATGACTATGTATGGGAGGAGGATGCTTCTCAGGGGCCACTTGAAACTGGTGGCGTTGCAAGGTCAGGCACAGGTTTCTTGCGGGACACTTGTGATGTGGATTTCCAAGAAAGTGCTCCTCAACCCAGCAGGACCAGTGGATTGACACCAGGAACATTGGCCCACATGGCTGAGTATGCCTTGCGTATTCTAAAAAGGGACCCCCGCATTGTCAAAATGATGACCGATGACGATTACTGGTTGGCCTGCCTCCTGGATCCACGCTATAAAGGGAAAATTCAAAACATCATGCCACATGAGAACCTTGAGCAAATATTGGCTACCAAACAAGCAACTCTTGTAGACCGTTTATTTCAGGCATTCCCAGCACACAGAGGCGGTGATGGTCCTCACACTTGCCGTAGGGGGCAACATGACAGAGGTGCTAGAGGTGCCGAAATCCGAAGTGGCGTTGGACAGAGGGGTTTTCTGACAAGGTTGTGGAGTGATTTTTCAATGACCGCTGACACAACAGGGACTGCTGCATCTATTCAAAGTGACAGGAGACAGCATTTGTCCAGTATGGTTACAAACTATTTTTCATCCCTTATCGATGTTCTCCCTCACAGGTCATTCCCCTTTGATTACTGGGCATCTAAACTAGACACCTGGCCCGAATTGACAGAATATGCATTACAGGAGCTCGCTTGCCCTGCTGCCAGTGTGCTTTCAGAAAGAGTCTTCAGTGCTGCTGGTTCAATACTGACCGAAAAAAGGACACGTCTGGCTACCCAAAATGTAGATGATCTAACCTTCATTAAAATGAACCAATCATGGATTGGCAATTCTTTTGCCCCACCTTCCACCGGCTGACACGTAGCTTGGGTGATAAATGACTCGCTTTTGCCCTCCTCTTACTGACTTTGCCAATTCCTCCATTTGCAGCTGCTGAATGTCCACCATAGGCCATTTTTATACCTCCCTAAATGGGCTGACTCCCCCCACCGGACCGTGGTCACCACTTGGCGCAAGCACCCGTGCAAGTGCCGTTTGCCTGGACAGGTGGGTGCGCCCACTCTACCTCTACTAAACAAAGCTGAGTTTCAATCTACAGGCTTTCGGCCTCTATCAACAATATGAAACTGCATTTGGCCTGGTTCTTGGTTTGGGCCTAGTGACGTCTGCTGCTGCCTCTTGGTTTCCTCAAAGAAACAAAGCTGAGTTTGAATCTACAGGCTTTCGGCCTCTATCAACAATATGAAACTGCATTTGGCCTGGTTCTTGGTTTGGCCTAGTGACGTCTGCTGCTGCCTCTTGGTTTCCTCAAAGAAACAAAGCTGAGTTTGAATCTACAGGCTTTCGGCCTCTATCAACAATATGAAACTGCATTTGGCCTGGTTCTTGGTTTGGGCCTAGTGACGTCTGCTGCTGCCTCTTGGTTTCCTCAAAGAAACAAAGCTGAGTTTGAATCTACAGGCTTTCGGCCTCTATCAACAATATGAAACTGCATTTGGCCTGGTTCTTGGTTTGGGCCTAGTGACGTCTGCTGCTGCCTCTTGGTTTCCTCAAATAAACAAAGCTGAGTTTCAATCTACAAGCTTTCGGCCTCTATCAACAATATGAAACTGCATTTGGCCTGGTTCTTGGTTTGGGCCTAGTGACGTCTGCTGCTGCCTCTTGGTTTCCTCAAAGAAACAAAGCTGAGTTTGAATCTACAGGCTTTCGGCCTCTATCAACAATATGAAACTGCATTTGGCCTGGTTCTTGGTTTGGGCCTAGTGACGTCTGCTGCTGCCTCTTGGTTTCCTCAAAGAAACAAAGCTGAGTTTCAATCTACAGGCTTTCGGCCTCTATCAACAATATGAAACTGCATTTGGCCTGGTTCTTGGTTTGGGCCTAGTGACGTCTGCTGCTGCCTCTTGGTTTCCTCAAAGAAACAAAGCTGAGTTTGAATCTAGAGGCTTTCGGCCTCTATCAACAATATGAAACTGCATTTGGCCTGGTTCTTGGTTTGGGCCTAGTGACGTCTGCTGCTGCCTCTTGGTTTCCTCAAAGAAACAAAGCTGAGTTTGAATCTACAGGCTTTCGGCCTCTATCAACAATATGAAACTGCATTTGGCCTGGTTCTTGGTTTGGGCCTAGTGATGTCTGCTGCTGCCTCTTGGTTTCCTCAAAGAAACAAAGCTGAGTTTGAATCTACAGGCTTTCGGCCTCTATCAACAATATGAAACTGCATTTGGCCTGGTTCTTGGTTTGGGCCTAGTGACGTCTGCTGCTGCCTCTTGGTTTCCTCAAAAAAACAAAGCTGAGTTTCAATCTACAGGCTTTCGGCCTCTATCAACAATATGAAACTGCATTTGGCCTGGTTCTTGGTTTGGGCCTAGTGACGTCTGCTGCTGCCTCTTGGTTTCCTCAAAGAAACAAAGCTGAGTTTCAATCTACAGGCTTTCGGCCTGTATTGAGAATTTGAAACTGTATTTGGCCTACTATTTGGTTGGGCCCTACTAACGGTGTCTGCTGCTGCTTGTTGTTGTCCTCCACTGAACAAAGCAATGCTGCCTGTTTACTCCTGTTACCAATTTTTTTCTGCTTTTAGCCTCCTTTTTTATTTTGGGCCTATATCTGTGTTTCCTCCTCATCCTGCCTATTACCCAGCCACTGCTTGATGGGTCTGCTGGTACATTGACCCAGACCACTACATTCCCCTTGCACTCTACACAGCCAGAATCTGACCCTGCTGAAAGTCAGGTCCCCCTTCCCGCATACTATACCACCTTACACGGGGACAAAGAGGAAGGTGCATATGAAAGTGCAGGTTCCTTCATCAGGTGGGGGGGCATACTCGTTGGCGACGTCACTGTCACAGGGCCCGTCATAGTACGCAAAAGTGTCACTGCCGGTGGGAGGCGCCCCCGCCGTCAAACACAACGCCATACTTTGAGGGGCCCTGTGCCAGTGGCAATGCGAACAAGTGTGCCCCCCCTGCTTGCTCAGGATCACAGCACTTGCAAAGTTGAAATACTTACCTCTCCCTGCTCCACCGCCGTGACGTATTCCACATTTCCTGGGCCCAAGAAAAAATTGAGCCAGCCCTCCCCCCCACAACTTTAACCAAATGACCCCCAATTTTCAATACCTAACTATTGTTATAAAGTAAATTAAGATTGACAAGCTTCAGTAATAAGAATTGATGCTTTTGGCATTAAAATGGGCTCTGTAGGTGTTTTCCTGTCCTCCACTCACTGCCGACTTTTATTCCCCATTGACTTGCATTGGGTTTCGTGTTTCAGTCGGCCCCCGACTTTTTGCAATGATTGGCCGATTTCACCCGACCCGACTTTTGACAAAGTCGGGTTTCGCGAAACCCGACTCGATCCTGAAAAAGTAAAAGTCGCTCAACCCTAGTCAGGAGTAATGGTGGCCTCAATGCTGAGATATACAGGCAAATGCTCATCCATCATACAATACTATCAAGGGGATGTCCGATTGTCCCTAAATTACTTCTGCAGCAAAATAATGATCCAAGACATAAAGCTGATGTGATTAAGAACTGTATTTCTCATAAAGAAGAACAAGGAGTCTTGGAAGTGATGATGTGGAAGCACAGTGGCTCAGTGGTTAGTACTGTAGCCCTGCAGGGCTGCGGTCCTGGGCACAAATCCCACCAAGCACAACATCTGCAAGTTATTTGCATGTTCTCCTTGTGTTTGTGTAGGTTTCCTTCCAAACTCCAAAGACACACTGATAGGGAATTTATATTGAAAACCCTAATGAGGAAAGTGATGACATCTGGAAAGAGCTGTGAAAAATTAATTACACTATGTAAGCAAGTAAACAAAAACCACCACAGAGTTCTGATCTCAATATCATTGAGTCTATCTGGGATTACATGAAGGATTTGCATGAGCCTACATCCACAGAAGCTCTGTAGTTAGTTCTCTAAGATCTTTGGAACAACTTTCCTGTTAAGTTCCTTCAAAACTGTGTACAGATGTACCTAGAATAAAGGATGTTTTCAAGGTAAAGATGATCACACCAAATAGTGATTTATTTAGATTTCTCTTTTGTTTATTCACTTTGAATTTTGATAAAAATAATGTATTACCATTATTATTAAAAGTATTCTTACTTTGTAGTATTTTTTCCACCATGCCTCTTGACAAAGCCTAGTGCAGTAAAACGCGCGTCGAGGTGCTTGTGCGCACCACATTCTTGTTTCTCCCTTACTCATAATGTCTCAAGGTATTGGCTATTTATAATTATTCTTTTATAGGCACTTTATTTGATCTATGCATGCAGCCTGCAACATGTTGTTTTATGGTATTATTTGGTATTTTTTCTCAATGTATCACTTTACATAGACTATATCTATAGGTGCCCATTAGAATACCATTACTTTATATATTCCTGGATTATCAGGTTAGGATTATATTTACATTCCAATACTTTTATACTCATTGTATGCTGATGTACATTATACTATGATGACATTATACTATCATTATACTAGCCCAATAGGTCTGTAGGTACTGGTTAGTCTTAATAATCTCTTTATTTATGCACTTTAACCATTCTATGCATGTAACAAGTAATATGTTGTTATATGGGATTATTTGGTATTCATCTATTTATATTCTTTTTACACAATTTTTTTATAGGATATACCATTACTGTATGCTTGGATTAATAGGTTAGGATTGCATGTGTATCCGAATACCTAGTAATCTATTGTATGCCGGTTCAAGCTATATTATTATTGCTACCACCATTAACCCATTAAAATGTGTGTATGTTTAGGGACAACGCCTGTTTGGGGGTAGACATTTTATCAGGATTTTTTTGATCTTTTGGATCATTTTATATTTATATCCTTATATTGTCTTTTAGGAAACCTTTATCACGTAAATGTAATGTTTTGATTATTATTCAATAAATATTTTATTATTGCATTATAATATGAATTGCTCCTTTATATCTCTTTTATGGTATTTTCATAATGTCTTAACATCTCACCATTAGATAGACATTTTTGGGTTATGTACCATTAGGAGTAGGCTGGGTCTCTATACATCCATATAGCTGATCAGATTTATAGCTCCTCAACTGATGACAAGTGACATCAAACCAGCATTAGTTGCTATCAGACTCTTTCACCAGCTTTTACTGATGAGCCGGATACAAAAAGGCCATAGTTAGGTAAAATTTTCTGATTTCGTTCTTTAAAGTATCCAATGCAACAACTGATGTGCCATACGAATGTGAATGGCCACATAGAAAACTCTGGGATCTGTTGTCACCTCAGTTTTCCTCCTGCTCTTTACTGTCACACCAGAAGGAAAAAAGCCAGGCAACCATGCTGGCGGAAATGAGGCCTTAACACAGTATGTATTCTACAGCTAGCCATGTTTATAGCCAGGGCAAGCTTTCTTAGATATACTGTATATCATCTTGTAGTGTATGTGTGATGCAGCAGGATGTGTGAGTATTCAGGATAGGCTGTATGTAGTGGTGAGAGTAGACAGGGTTAGTCTTGCAAAGTTGTCCATAGTGTTGTAGTGTGTGTGATGCAGCCGGCTGTGTAGTCAGGATAAGTTGTATGTAGTGTGTGTGAAGAAGCTGGCTGTATGCAGTGTGGTGTTAGTAGACAAGGATAGCCTTCTGTAGTTGTTCACAAAGTTGTAGTGTGTGAGATGCAGCCGGCTGTGTAGTCAGGGCAGGCTGTATGTAGTGTTGTGTGATGCAGCCGGCTGTATGCAGTGGTGTGAGTAGACAGGGACAGCCTTCTGTAGTTGTGCACAATGTCACAGTGTAGTGTGTGATGGTGCAGGCTGTATGTAGTGTGGTGTGAGTAGACAAGGATAGCCTTCTTTAGTTGTGCACAGTGTCTTAGTGTAGTGTGTGTGATGCAGCCGGCTGTGTAGTCAGGGTAGGCTGTATGTAGTGTAATGTGTGATGGAGCAGACTGTATGTAGTGGTGTGAATAGACAGGGATAGCCTTCGGTAGTTGTGCACAGTGTTGTAGTGTAGTGTGTGTGATGCAGCCGGCTGTGTAGTCAGGGTAGGCTGTATGTAGTGTAGTGTGTGATGCAGCAGGCTGTATGCAGTGTGATGTGAGTAGACAGGGATAGCCTTCGGTAGTTGTGCACATTGTTTTAGTGTAGTGTGTGATGCAGCAGGCTGTGTGTAGTGGTGTGAGTAGACAAGGATAGCCTT
Organism: Ranitomeya variabilis; assembly: GCF_051348905.1. NCBI lineage: Eukaryota > Metazoa > Chordata > Amphibia > Anura > Dendrobatidae > Ranitomeya > Ranitomeya variabilis. The sequence goes on along the minus strand of NC_135232.1, from coordinate 1,005,434,839 downwards.
CTGTAGTTGTACACAGTGTTGTTGTGTGTGATGCAGCCGCTCTGTGTGTAGTGGTGTGAGTAGACAAGGATAGCCTTCTGTAATTGTACACAGTGTTGTTGTGTGTGATGCAGCTGCTCTGTGTGTAGTGGTGTGAGTAGACAAGGATAGCCTTCTGTAGTTGTACACAGTGTTGTGTGTGATGCAGCCGGCTGTATGTAGTGGTGTGAGTAGACAAGGATAGCCTTCTGTAGTTGTACACAGTGTTGTTGTGTGTGATGCATCCGGCTGTATGCAGTGGTGTGAGTAGACAAGGATAGCCTTCTGTAGTTGTACACAGTGTTGTAGTGTATGATGCAGCCGGCTGTATGTAGTGGTGTGAGTAGACAAGGATAGCCTTCTGTAGTTGTACACAGTGTTGTGTGTGATGCAGCCGGCTGTATGTAGTGGTGTGAGTAGACAAGGATAGCCTTCTGTAGTTGTACACAGTGTTGTGTGTGATGCAGCCGGCTGTATGTAGTGGTGTGAGTAGACAGGGATAGCCTTCGGTAGTTGTGCACAGTGCCGTGGTGTAGTGTGTGTAATGCAGCAGGCTGTGTGAGTTGTCAGGGTTAGCTTTCTTTAGCTACACAGTGTTGTGTTGAAGATCCTGTCTGTGCCCTGTGGTGCTGTCAGGAGTGACAGATCCCAGATGGAACAGCTACTGTATGGGAGATTGAGTTTCTCAGCAGAAAAGTCTTTGCCTGCCTTCTAAACGTCTTCAAAAAGCTCCTCTATACGCTCCCGATCACTACTACACAATGATAACCCTGTAAGACACCGAGGGGCCAGTGCTGCACTAAGAAACCTGATTAGTGACCTCACTCTGTGACGGGCAGCAAGGAATCGCCTACAGGGCAACGAATGAGACCAGGTCGTGTAAGACCCTGACGAGGAATCTCCCGGGGATCTGGTAAGTCCTCTCCGCTCACCCACCGCGTTATTGATTTCAGTCCATTATTGTCTCATTGTCTGATATATAATTGTGATTGTGCATTACATATAGAAGTGTATCACTTGCCTGCTCATTCCTGCAGCAACAACAACATATATATATATATATATATATATATATATATATATATATATATATATATATATATATATATATATATATATATACAGGTTTAGAAGAGAGAGAGAGAGGCAGAGATCGAGGAAGAGAGTATCTGTGTATATACATGATTATATATATACATATATACATATATATATGTATATATATATATATATATATGCATATATATACATGGCCATCAGATATACCAGGCCTACTCTCATGTGCTCAGATATATACGTATAGATAGAGGCCTCACGCACACACATGCCCACAGACCCTGTGCCCTATATGAGGGGCTGCCTGTAGCTGGGGCTGATGTGCTGCACATTACTCGCATCATAAACCATTTTTTGGTTTTGAGACGCAACCAAGTAAACCTTCTTCCCATAATAAAGAGCACGGTGACTTGGTGATCACATGCCAGGCTGCACATCTCTCCTCACCCTAATGTATGGGATCGGCATGCACTGGGTGGTGCCCACTCGGGTGCCAGCGCCCCCTGTCGCCTAGGGCATGTGTGACCCTGCGCCACATGCAGCATAAACTACAAGACTTTGAACCCTCCGTCCTCAGCCTGCGCTCAATGATACCGCGGCCTAATTCAAACAATGTGCTTGTTTCTGGTCCAGCCTCACACTGAGCACTGCCCAGCTTCCCAGGAGACGGCCGCCTGCAGGAGAGCTGTCACTATGGGCCTGCTGTGTGTGCAGGCACTGGGGACAGACCTCCCAGGTGGCCGCAGGCTGAGGGTCGCACTCAGGGGCGCTGGGCTCCGGCCTCAGCAGATATACACCATGCGATCCGCTGCTGCGGCATTTACTGGTACAGGCATCATATGCTCCATCCTGCTCAATGAGAGGGAGACCGAGAGGGAAGAAAAAATAACAATATAACATAATTCCTCTACATATGTTCAATCAATGAATAATGGGCAATCCATCAACGCCTTCCTTAGTGTGTGTGTGTGTGTGTGTGTGTGTATATATATATATATATATATATATATATATATATATATATATATATATATAAATAAATAAGTATATATATATATATATATATATATATATATATATATATATATATATATATATATATATATACATGGCATGGTGGGACGTGTACTATCCATTATTTGGTCAGTGGTATGATATTATTTCTCTTTTTATGTTCAGTTTATTTCGATATATATTTATATATTTTTTTCTGTATATATATATATATATATATATATATATATATATATATATATATATATATATATAGAAAAAGAAAGCAGCACTACCCGAGTGAGTGCTGCAGACCCTTATCTGGTTCTATTATCTATCTATACTCAAATCAAAAGTATTTCAGTATGTATTATGATTTTAATATAATAGTCTTCAAGTAGGTGACCAAATATTATGCTTTCGATATTGTAGAAAATGTGGTCAAATTATTCATTTAGTTCCATCCTCTACTTATGTTGTTTAAATAACAATTACTTGGAATTAATACAGTATTGTTATTTTCATGATTATGTTATAATATCCATTACTAGGATAAATAAGCATTTTGCATCTTTTAAATCATTTTTTTCCTAGATTAATTTCATTTTGATCATACGAAGGTCGATGTTCTTTTCCTCCGCATAGCGTTATTGCTTTACTTTTATTTTAATTGTTCACCTTTGCTAATGTGAACCAGCTCTAAATATTGACAGGGAGTCATTTTAAGATTCCTGAAATATTTATTTATCAATATCCCGAAAATAAAAAGGACTCTGTAATGCTGTGTGATTATTGATGTCTCCATGAGATAATATACATGCTGGTCACACAGACCCAATGCAGGATGTGACACCATGGAATAGCACATTATAGCACAGGCTCCCTGGCTCCAGGTAATAACTATAATGGGCTGTTATTTTTGTTGATCGCTTAGGCCTGACACCCAGTGACCTCTGACTCAATTAAAATCATTTTGTATCATCCATGAAAGAGAAACTAAAGAGGCGCTCTTCCCACATGTGTGATGAATGGCCATCAGTCCGGATCACACATGCAGCATGGACACTGTGCAGACAGCTCCCTGGACTCGTCCGGTCCCGGCAGATCCACACTGCTGCAGTCCTGATCTCTCCGTATGATCCAAGAAATCCATGGTAGTCATGTCAGAATAAGACATTGCTGGCACCTAATAAAGGAACGACACCGGCTGCAGCACATGATCGATTATTATGGGGCTGCTGCAGACAGAATGCTGGCGACGGCTGACTGCACATATACGGCACAAAGCCTGTCTATTCCGCACAGGGGCTCATCCTCCTGAGCTACCCGAGATATAATGCCAGCTCTACATGGCCCATCACCCCGGGCCGGCATTTGGCATTATTACTGATAGAAGTAGTAGTAATAGGAGTAGTAGTAGTAGCAATACTAATAGGAGTAGCGGTTCAGTAGCAGTAATAGGAGTTGTAGTAATAATAGTTATAGTAGTAATAGGAGTAGTAGTAGTAATAATAATAATAATAATAATAATAATAGTATTAGTAGTACTTGTGGTAACAGTAATAGGAGTTGTAGTTTTGGTACTAATAGTTATAATAGTAATAGTAGAACTTGTAGTAATAATTGTTATAATAGTAATGGGAGTAGTAGTTGTAGTAGTAATAGTTATAGTAGTAATAGGAGTAGTAGTTGTAGTAGCAGTATTAGGAGTTGTAGTAATAACAGTTATAAATGGTAATAGGAGTAGTAGTAGTAATAATAATAGTAGTAGTTGTTGTAGCAGTAATAGGAGTTGTAGTTTTAGTAATAATAGTAATAGAAGTAGTAGTTGTAGTAATAATAGTTATAATGGTAATAGTAGTAGTAGTTGTTGTAATAATAGTTGTAATAGTAATAGGAGTAGTAGCAGCAGTACTAATAGGAGTAGTAGGTGTAATTATAGTTATAATAGTAATAGGAGTAGTAGTAGTAGCAGTACTAATAGGAGTAGTAGTTGTAATAATAGTTATAATAGTAATAGGAGTAGTAGGTGTAGAAGTAACAGGAGTTGCAGTAATAATAGTTATAATAGTAATAGGAGTAAGAGTAGTAATAAAAATAGGAGTAGTAGTTGTAGTAGCAGTAATAGTTGTTATAGTAGTAATAATAATTCTAATAGTAATAGGAGTAGTAGTTGTTTTACTATCATTTCATGATTAATATTTATAATTAATATTCCCAAGGCATTAGTAATGAGGATACATTACTTTCCAATTGGGTTTCTGTTTATAGAATTTTAGAACGAATAGTAGCTACTAGCTAATGATACAAATACAAAATGAAATGTTCACCCTAACTTTTAAAGAAAATCTATTGTCTCAAATGTCCTAGAACGAATTAAAACTGTTAACAGTGAATTATTGCTTGAGTTAGTGCTATAGTTCCGTCATATATTAATCTGCTTTCCAAATATTATTCTATGATCTCTATATTTAAAATATTTATGCGCATACACGTATCACGGTCTACTTTACACTTGATTTTTTTTTTTAAAACCGAACCAAACTAATTGGACATAGACTTATTTCAGTTTGTGAAGTCTGTAGTTTTAGGAAGCCGTAAAAATAGTAAATTCTTTACTTGTTTCCTTTACAAAATGTGTTCCAAAAAGCGATAAAAAATGATACCATAACTTAGTCATCCATCTCCAATACGCCTGCCTGTGAATAATGTGACTCTCAATATATTTACTATTGGATTGCTACATTATCCACAGACAGAAGTATTGGGGATAGATGGCAGATGGTATCATTATATATATGGGTATACAGCAGCACACTGATAAGGAAAGAAAAGAGATAGAAGGAGAAAGATGGAGATAGAGGGAGAGGAAAGAGAAAGAAAGAAAGAAAGAAAGAAAGAAAGAAAGAAAGAAAGAAGGGACTTGTATTAATATAAATGCTGCAGTCTTTCACACTTACTCCTAATGTAATATATATATATATATATATATATATATATATATATATATATATATATATATATATATATATATATATATATATATCGAATTTGCTTCAAATATGGGAGTTTTTTATTTTAGAATATTATTTACACATCTTGTTATTTTTGCATAGGGATTATTCCATGAAGCCATCATACAGCAGGACCACCATTCCACAGTAAAACAAACCACCCAATTCACTGAACATAACTACAAAATATACAAAAATAAGAAACCTACAAGAAAATAATCCCGATTTGCTATGAGAACGTCAGCTCCACATCTGGATGGACACCGAGTGTCTCCAGGGCAGGATGTTGTTCCGAGTCAGTAGATTTCGTGCTCTCTCCTTTTTATGATCTCGGCTATACTGAATGATAATACTAATTTGCAGAACATTAATGTAACACGTTGTAATATTTCTATATGTTTCCGCTCTTTATGGCTAATATTACTTGTCTGTGAGATTCCATATAGTGATTAGACAGCAGAGGGGTCTGTCTTCTTTGTGCCCCCACTGTGTCGCCCATTTCTCTACCCAGAAATGCCAGGGGTCTGCTGGGTGACACCAAAGACCCCACTCATCATCGTCACCACCAGAGCCGGAGTCTCTCCCCTTCCCCAGTAATAGGATCATCACTGGGAACCAGTGCTCTATTCTCCTGCTAATAATTTACTAGCAGTTAATATTAATTCGAATAAAAGTTCAGCAGGGAAGTTAATCATAATAAACACTCTGGGGGATTAACAGTAACAAGACACGTGGAAATAAAAATATAGGCTAGAATTCCTGACTGTATAATTCTCATCTTCCCTATACGCCGCATAGCTGCACACAAGGCGCACAGTGCGCACATGCGCATCCTCCGTCTGCAGCGTTATACTGGGCGCTCTGGCGCCACCTCCTGGCCGTCAGGGGAGCAGCACCGCATGCAGCAGGCAGGATGAGAGCTGGCAGGCTGGGGGTATTTATGGATCTGAGGCTGTAGGTTAGGGCTGCAGGATTATCACAGAATTATTAGCCTTCTTGATGAAAAGTAAATTCATGATGCAGATGGACTGTGCTCATGTAGAGTCCTATTACTGCTGCCTGGCTTCATTCACTTAATGACATAAGAAAGTAAATATTGATTGTGCATGAAAAGCATCGGATTATCATCTGGGCAGTGGAGAATCACATACATCCCATCACAATGGCAACCAGTATTCTAGGCAGCAAGACCCAGGGCCTCCCAGTGCAGGCTCCATGATACTGGTGACAGGCCGTAGATGAGAATGGTAGATACACAGGTGGTGTCAGGCGTCACTGCTGCAGCAACTCCACACAATGGCCGAACATTGATGCATCATGCAGTCTCCATTGGGTCCTCCTGATAGATGGAACCTGAGCCCAGGATTTCCACCAGCGCCCAGAGTCACCCGGCAGCCGGGTAACGAGATCCTGCGGACTGTGTAACCGAAAACCCCCGGGAGGAGCAGACACCTGAGGCTGACTCTGACCCCGGCACTGGCACCGCCGAGATAGTGGGGACCCATCAATTATCTGCGGACACACTGCTCACCCGGTCCTGCTCGGCATGGAGAGCAGCCATAGGGCCCGAAGGGGTTACTGACTGCGCTCACAGGAGAGCTATACACACACAACTCTAAATATATATATATATATATATATATATATATATATATATATACGTACACACACACACACACACACACACACACACATATATATATATATGTACACATGCACATACAATTATATATATATATATATATATATATATATATATATATATATATATATATATATATATATATTTATTTATATTTCTCAATTATGTTTTCCACATTTAATAGAGTAACATATCGGTTTTTCGTGTGTTGATACTTGCAGTATTTTTGGCTACTAATACTCAATCTTTGTCATTATTTTAGTTGGGTATTCAACCTGAAAGGAAATAATTCCCCATAAAAAGTCGGGTTAGACGTAAAATAGTTGGACGAACTCTCCTTTGTTGGCTGCCTTATCCTTGTAGGTTTTTTGTATGACTTCAGTCTTTTCCTAATGTTTTTGTAGCGATAACTTCCTGCACTTCCAGACATGCTGGGTAATGGTCTCCTTATCCCGGTACTCGTGGGGTCTGCGAGGGGACATCCATCAGCATTTACTGCAGTCACTGACGGGAGCCTGAGATTACAGCTCCTAGCCCCGAGAATGCACAACGTGTGTGTATATATGTATATATGTGCTGTACACTGAGCTTCTGTGTATATATAACATACAATTATAGATGCAGAAATGTATTCACACACACGCGCACGCACGCACGCACGCACGCACGCACGCACGCACGCACGCACATATGTCTATTACACTGAGTTGCATCTGTGTTTTGTCATCACAACAAACCATTTTCAAATGATTATTCATCAGTCTATACATTTTTCTATCTTCTGGACCCCCCAAAAAGCTAGTGAGAATAATACATATTTTATTGTATACAGTGAGGGAGGTGTCCAGGTGGATTCTGACTGTTTTTCCTAGTGTTGTTCTCTTAAATCAGCCCATTATCACTGATCAGTCCACAGATCTTATTCATTTCTACAGGGAACACTGCTGCCATATTGCACCATTTTTCAACAATCAGAGGATGCATTCCAGTAAAACAATGTATGAAGCTATATCCACCATTCTGATATGTTACTGACAATATTGGCTTATATGATGTGCTGGGTTTATTCCACTAATTATTTGATACAAAAATATTGTGTCATGTGCACTGTTTTTGATTCATGTCAGTCAAGTAGTTGTGACTATAGGAGATATTAGTATTTAGCCACAGATATTAAATGCAACCTAAAGAAAAGTATCAAAAAGTCACATCTGCACACCATCAGCAGGCTACAAGCCACAAAACTAGACCAAAAGCAGTGCACCTCCTCTAATAACAAATGTGATGCTTGTAGCAAATGACAAGTGACAAGAAAAGCAAACAGGTAACTGCTAAAAAAATACAGGAATCAGTATATGTGTACATATATATATATATATATATATATATATGTTAAAAAAATAGAAGAATCAATATATGTGTACAAATATATGCAGTGCATGTATATATTATATATATTCTCCAAAGCAGTCTAAGGAAACCTTTTGCTTCATTAGCAACAAAATACATCCCACCCCCTATTAAGAAAGGAACTAAAAATGGATTTAAGGTTACACCATTTTTTTTTTTTGCACCAATTGTTCAATCGATTTTGTTTAAAAAACAAATAAACTACAGAGAACTATCTAGAAGAGAAGCATAGATGTGCATGGTCAGTGCTATGTGCTTGCCCTGTGCCTCCAGTATCCTGGCAGGCAGCACACATATACTCCTGGGTTTGCTAATGATCCCTTGGAATGTGGTGGAGATAAAGCTCTCATTTGTAGCAGGGTAATTGCCTGTAATGCTGCACTGTTTATGATACACTGATACAGAAAACAAGCACTGATATTTTCTGTTTGTTGATGTTAGAAATCAAAAAGAAGTTTAACCCCTTATACATATTTCACATTCCCAGTCTGAACTGTCATCTGTAGGAATAAAGGATGTGATTATTATGTATGGCCGAACAATCAATAATTTCCAAAGGTTCATGTTAGGTGAATGATTGATATTAGATACTGCACATACTATTCATGATATATATATATATATATATATATATATATATATATATATATATATATATATATATATATATATATTCATTTATTGAAAAATACAAGAAATTAATGTGTTGACATCATTAGTGCTTGATTCCTACTGACTCAGAGGTATAACAATATTGATCAGTTGTATCGGTTTTGTAAGGATGTGTTTTATGCTGCACAAATATTTTCTTTTCCATTAACAAATGCATAATTAGATATCTATTTGTTTCAGGTTTTAATCAGGTTTTGAGTCATGTTCTATTTTGAAAGCCCAGCATTGCAGCGCTACATGTGTCCTCACCAGGTTTATGATTCTGTTTTTTTACCAACTCACCATTTTTTGTCAATTGATTGTAATCTGCTGACAGATCATGTATTATATTTTAGGGATATGAAAATAAAACCAGGAAAAAATCATTGGAGAGAACTAATGCAAATTATGGCCTCCTTCACATATCTCTGTATATAATCCCCTATGTGGTTCATGTGCCTGGTGGAATCACTTTTCTTGCTTAAAGTCTCCATGTGACAGAGAAATGTTGCCTTCAATGATCATAATTAATTATTTTTACAAAGACAGGATGCATAAAATACTGGTGACAATGTGTCATTTATGGAACCTGAAATATAGCATGTGTGTATGTAAATAGTGCCTGATACATTCATAGACAGACAGACAGATAGATAGATAGATAGATAGATAGAGATGAATAGATAGTTAGATCTATAGATAGATAGATAGATAGATAGATAGATAGATAGATAGATAGAAAGATAGATATAGATAGATGATAGATAGATAGATAGATAGATAGATAGATAGATAGATAGATAGATAGAAAGATAGAAAGATAGGTATAGATAGATAGATGATAGATACATATATTGATAGAGATGAATAGATAGATAATAGTTACATCTATAGATAGACAGATAGATAGAAAGATAGAAAGATAAATAGATAGATAAATAGATAGATAGAGATAGCTAGATAATAGATAGAGATAGATAAATAATAAATAGATAGATAATAGATAGATAGAGATAGATAGATAATAAGTAGACAGATAAAGATAGATAATGGAAATATAGATATATAGATAGATAATAGACAAATAATAATTAGATAGATAGAGATAGATAGATAATAGATAGATAGAGATAGATTGATAGATAATAAATAGATAGATAGAGATAGATAGATAATAAATAGATAGATAGATAATAGATAGATAGATAATAAATAGATAGATAATAGATAGCTAGATAGATAGAGATAGATAGTTAGATAATAAGGCATAAGGCATGAGGTTTACCGTCCTTTCTTTGCAGAAATCTCAGATTCAAAGATCTCTGCTTATTTTAACATATTACACAGTTCAGGAAACATATTAAAGGTACATTTTGCAATATTTTTAATTTTACCAATGCTGATGTCACAATATTATCATAATCTATCTGGTCAAGCACAAGTTAAAAAAGTTTGAGAAGCCCTTACTTAGCTAAATGTATTATTTCTTCAAATGTAGAATAGATGTTCCAAATGATGATGGTAAAATAATCATGGCATTTCTGATGGAGAGAGTGAGAATGATCCCAGTAATACATAATATATTCAGATCAATCAGTCGTGCTGCATACATAGATGTAGAAGGTGATTATTGTTATTATATATTAATGCTAGCCATTGGCAATATTCAATTATTCATCATGTTCTTCCTCAACAACACTGTTTTCCTTCATTCTCTAACGCCCCACCTGTACATATGTTGCCTTTATTTCTTGGCAAACAATGCATGGAGCGCACATCTAGGGGAAGTTGTCAGGTTTAGGTCCCTTTTCACACTACTGATGGTTCTTCATTTTTATATATATATATATATATATATATATATATATATATATATATATAGTGTCTCCTTAGCCCATCCCCCCAATCGTTGCGGTGGGCATTGCTTAATTCCTCTGCTATACTTCATTATTATACATTAAAGTGAAGGCTCTGTATCCCGGAGAATCCCATTTATGTTCTCTTTGTATTGGTTCAGTTCCTGCAATGAGTATTTGGTGCGTTTTGCAAAAAGCGCAGCGTCTTACAGCAGAATGAATCGGATTTATAGAGATCTCCTGCCTCCATGCTTTCTGTTACTCAGCGTAATATGACCCGTGGGGCGTTTTTGAGATCCACAACATTGTAATTCCACTTGCAGTAAATATGTGTTTTATTTGCAAATTTTCCCCATGCATTTGATTGAGTTGAGGAAATGCACAAGTAAAAATTGCATGTAATCCATACATGATTTTATCTATAAAGCAAAGTAGCAAGAAGTATCTAAAATAAAGCAGTTTTTTTTTTTATAAACATAACATACCAAGGCTGGACAAAAAACGCAGCAGGAAAAAAAAGAAATAAAGACCCATGTAAAAAAAAATGCACTAAAAAAAGCAATGAAAAAAATGCAACTAAAATCTAATTTACTTAAAAGATGCAGAAATGCTGCCGAAAATCTACAACATAAAAACTAATGGTGAGAACGTAGCCTAAGGCTGTGTCCCCACGATGAGTATTTGGTGAGTACCGGTGTGTGATGTTTCAGATTTTCTACACCATTACTGCAGCCATTAAGTAAGATAGGTTATTGCATTTCTTCCAAAATCCATAGAATAAAAAGCTCACAAAAAACTCATCATGGGAACGTGGCCTTAGGCTGTATTCACACGTTGCGTTTTTGCTGCATTTTTATAATGCAAAGGTTAAGCTGCATTTAAGCTGCATACAAAAAGCCAGTTTTGCTTAGTGTTTGCTCCATTTTTATTGCTACTTTTCTGTCAGGGTGCATTTGCCTCTTTTGCATGCTGATAAAGTTTAGTGCATAAAAAATAATGGGATTCAACTTCATCAGGTTTTGGCACCAAAAACGCAGCAAAACCTGAAACCTGCATTTTTTTGCATTGAATTCAATGGGTGAACAACGCTGCCAAAACGCTGTAAGAAGTGACCATGCTGCACTTTGCAAAAACGCAGCTTTTTGACAAAACAGGAAAAAAAAACAAGGTGTGCGCATGAGACATCGTAGGCTTTGCTAGTACTATAAAGCACAGCTGAAAATTTTCCCAAAAAAAAAAACGCCAAAAAAGTTGTAAAAACGCAAAGTGTGAACATAGCCTGGGTGTGTTCGCAAGCTAAGTATTTTCTGCAGACATTTCTGCAACAAAAAAGTGTCTCTTGGCAGGAAAAATGCTGCAAAAGTCCGCACTTTATTGCAGCATTTTCATGTGCATTTTTTATGCAGTTTTTTGCCCCGTTCATTTGACGGGGTGAAAAACACTGAAAGAATTGACAGTCTGCAAACTTGAAATGGCTTCAAATCTTCAAGAAAAAAGTCTGCAGCGTCTGCATGAGATTTCAGAAATCTCATTCACTTTGCTAGTAAAGTCAAACATCCTCTTTATTCAGGGCAAAAACCTGCCGAAAAATGTAGCAAAAGCCCAATGTGAATGAGTGAGTTCTTACTTTTTAAATACTAGTGATTTTAGCGTCAAATTAGAAAATAATTTCAATTTCACATATAAAGTGCCATGGAATAAATGACATAATAATAATAATAATAATAATAATAATAATAATAATAATAATAATTTCACATTATTACTTTTCAAAACTGCTTAATGGAAAATGAAAAGCTGAAGATTCATCTGCCTCTAACAAAAAAACCCCCCTAAAAAGCCATGAGTGGGTCATATGTTTTATATTGAGCAGTGAGCTTTGTACAATGTTGGGGGGACGTGTTAACATGTATGTGACTGTTATAGAGCATCATGTATCTGCTTCTTATAGAGAATATTGTACAAGTTGTTGTCACTTTATAAACTTATAATAAGACATTTTTCTCTACCAGAAGCCGCCAGTGGTGAGATCACATATGGCCTCCGAGCGCCCGCCTGTCTGTATAATGCATGGAGTAATCTGTGCTTATCTCTCTCATTTATTTGCAATTACCCATTCATGTAAAATATTATGGTTGAATAATATGGTTGAGGTTTACACTCTGGGTGGAAGTGCTGACTTTCATCAAGTTGTGTCCCATTGACCTCTATAGACCCAGAGCAATGATGAGAAGGACACTTTCACTAAGAAGCTTACAGAATGGTGTCATTAGGGGAATATCAACAAAGGGATCTCTGTGTTAAGATATCAGGACAGGTTTTACGAGCTGGCGGTCATACACCGCAAACCAGCACAGACAACAGTGCCAGCAATACACAGGAGAGAAGCTTTTATTTCAAGATTTTATTCATAGATAATACATTAAAGTCATAAATAATATTATTTCCGAACCAAAATTACTTAAATACTTAAATAATCACATTGAAATGAAATGTCAAATATTTCGATTATTAGGAAACAATATCAAAGACGCAGAATTGACAAGATGATTAGGGACGTATTTTAATGTAAAAGTTCAAGTCATTATAATAATTTATACGAGTTTCATTACACAAGGTAAGATAAATGGGAAATCACATGCTATTAAAGACACATAGAAATGGAGAAACAAATGGGTTATTCTGCAATGCCGCGGAGAAAAAATGAAGAGTGCCAATCCAATTTCAGGTCAACGCGTTTCGAAGTGTATGACTTCTTCATCGGGACGAACCACGATCTATTAAAGATATTAAAATACAAATAGTTAAGATGGAATCAATAAGAAATAGTAATAGCAGGAATAGAAAGAATTAAGATAGATTTTTTCTTTTTTGGGGGGGTAAATATTTTTTTGAATTTATCTTATTTGGGAGGAGGGAGTGTTAAAAAAATCCTTTGGATTTTAAAATAATTCCTATATTATTATACTACATATAGAATTGAATGACACAAAGATCAGAGTTTCATTTACACTGGTGTCTGGTTTATTTTCATTAAAAAAAAAAGTAATTAAATTCTTCAATTCAACAGAATTTTAGGACACAGAGTATTCACACATGCTTCTTTTTCAGTGGAATCCACAATAAACAGATTTATTTTTGCATCAATTGTCCGTAAAGGTAATACAAGGATTTTAATATGAAAAAAAATATATATTAAAGCAAGTAGAGTACGGTGTAAACACATTCATTATCCAATCTGTCCCAAACTTAAAACACATTATTATTATTATTATTATTATTATTATTATTATTATTTTCTAAATTTAAAAATGGTTTTGTAAATGCAGAAACTGAAAACATTCTGATCACAAAAGTAATTGCCTCTTAGCCAATATTGCACACCACTTTGATAAAATAACAGAATAAATTGTTGTAAAATTCTCATTTCAGGTTTAAAAGAAGTCTTTTTTATCTATAATTTCTCCCATGTTATTGTCAAAAATACCCAAGCCTAAAATACTTGATATAATTACTTTTACAGCATTAGCGATAACTAGTCACGTCCGAGTGCTTTTATTATATTGGTCTTCCTGACAAATTAACCAATACAGACTTTCTTACTGGATTTGCTTTATTAATAGAATATTGAATTTTATATATTTGTTTCTACATTTGTCGTAACTTTCAAAAAAGAAGCCAATTATATTGTAAAAAAAATAGATTCTTACAATTTTTTCATCTAAAATTAGAAGCAAGCAGCTGAGGAACCAAAGGCTGCTACCCTGTTTTGTTATCCCCATTTCCTGTATGTCCCATTTATTGGTTGCCATGTGGTCATTTCAGCTCACTGCATATTACTAGGACCCGGCCCTCAGCAATACCTGGCAGATGGTTATTGAAAATAACATGAAGTTATCTTATCGTGGGTGTTAGTCCCTAAAAATTCAAGGATTCTTTAATCAATGTCATCAGTATACTGTAATTTCTAAGGCCATGTTCACATGCTGCGTTTTTTTGCTGCTTTTTTTAATTCAAATTTTAAGCTGCATTTGACAGGAGCAGCAAAGTCTATGAGGTTTCAGAACTCTCATGCACACACCTTGGTTTTATTTTCTTGACTGATTTGGAAAACTGCAGCATAACACTTCTTTCAGGGCTTTTGTTCTGTGTATTTGCAGCCCTTTGTCACCCATAGGAAACAATGGGTAAATGCAAAAACACAGCAAAAAAAACACATGTATCAGTTCTTGCTGCATTTTTGGTGCAAAAACCTTAAGGAAATTAAATCCTGATTTTTTTGGGGGGTGCAAAACTTTATCTGCATGCACAAGAGACAGGAAAAACACAGCAAAAAAAAAGGAAAACGAGGCAAAAATCACAGCAAAACCTTCTATTTATTTCTAGCAACTTTGAGTAGGTTTTGACTGCAGAAAAAAAAAGCAGTAAAAACGCAACGTGTGAACATAGCCTAACAGTCCTGGTTTTTCAAGTCGTTAATAATATTAAAAGCGTGGATGCAAATATTGACAACAAATGTCTGAAACATTTGCAGGAAATATTGATGATCATCTTAAGAAGAAATCATAGGCATTCCAAATTTTATTGCCCATTATTTTTGTATTATGAAACCTAAATCTACAAAATTAGATTTGTAATTTAATGTTAGGATTAGAATCAGGCTTGGGCTCCCATATATCTGTTATGTCAGTTGTTGAAAAAAAAAACCAACTGGAAAAGAAAACAGCTAATGGGAAGGATCTCACAGAATATTATGGGATCAGTTCCCATCCAGCTTTTTTGTAGCATGCTGCTGGGAATAAACCTGGATGGCCAGACAAATGGAAACAAAGCCCTAGTAATGGTGAATGATGCCAAAGGTGCACTTACGAGGACGCTCTGACAACCACAGCAGCTCATCATCACTGACAGAGCGGAGAACACAGTGATCAGACAATCCGTGATCACACACCTTATACTGACGGAGACAGTAAGTGACACCATCAGCTTCCAGCAAAAATCTTACTAATTGTGAATGAAACGTAATTGGAGCCTTTTACACAGGTCATCATAACCTGCTTACACTTCCTTTTTATTCTTTATGTATGTAAGTCATTTATTGATATTATTGTTTTTATGTTTTTATTTCTTCTTGTGAATTGTTTCTGTCACCATCATGATGATTTTTATTACGGTATCTTTACACTTGGCAGATTTATGGTCTATGAATGCTCCTTGCACAAATACACTCATATGCTGCAGAGACAACGCCAGAAATTTCTGCAAAATATCTGTATAAATATACCTGTAATCTCGCCTGTTTTTCCAAATTGACACACTGTTGGTTATTAGACTGCTTTACTTCTCTTTACCACAAGGAGGTGCTATTGTTAATCTAGCAGCCAAAGAGTTAACATTTCTATCCTCTTTCATTTCACTGAGTCTAAAGTTTTCACCTTTATGACAAACACCTCATTACACGGACATGGCGCAGTGTCCCCCTCCTCTGTTCACGTTTCGCTGTTTCCGTAAGGCAGCAGGTGGCTGGGGTTGAGTGATAATGTTAAATAAATCACAATATATTTTAACCAGACTCAAAGATTTAACATCTTCTTGTTACTTTATGTTAATATAAGGATCAAGTGCATGTAAATGTTTACACCAGTTGGCCAAGTACCAAACAATCCCTTTTCCCTTTTTTGCTTCTTTAACCCAACTTTCAGGACAGAGTGGGGGGAAGGGAAATAGCTGCAGATGAAATCTGATATTTACGTGGTGCTGAAATATTCTGCAGAACTGTACAAAATGTATTCGTTCACCTGCATTACACAGACCCCCTCACATGTATTGACCCATCATTCTCTCACCTTGTCTCTCTTCCGATCTGATTCTCGTTCCTCTCCCTAATCTCTCTAAACCAATGTGTTCAACACATTTGGTGATAAAAAGTGATGATGTCCTGTTCTTCATTCTCCTGACCGCTGAAAACCTATAACTGATAGGTAAAAAGACATCGTTGATGTGTCTAGAATAAGGTAATCTGTTAGAGAGACCAAAAGAATTTGTGGGGTGCACAACTATAAATTTGTATGGAGTGCCAGTTGAACACACAAAATCAACTAATGGAAAACAAAAGTATATACAAAAGGAAGACTGTATATTCAAATAATATGAGACTTTGTTATGAAAAAATAAATAAAATAAAACAGATACAACCCATCAAGGACAACAATTAAAAACACCAGAGGTGTGTATGATAACATATCGCCAACCAAATTAATGATCTAGAATAGACCACATACTCAAACCAAACTAATAGGCACAAATAAGAATTTGGAACATACAAAAGTGAAAAAATACCCCCAATAATAATAGTGTAATGCAAGTCAAAAAAATTTTGAAGAATGGATGTGTAATAAATATCCTTACTCAGATCCTTAAAGTGATGATGATAGAATAACAAAAGAAAACACTAGAGATGTGTAGCAGCGACAGTGATATTGGTCAAGAAAGAAAAACAATGCAAGGTAGAAAATTAAAGTAAAAAAATGCTGGAAATAATAGTGACATCAACCCATAGAAAAAGTAAATTTAGCCAACACTATCTGGAGACAAGAGGGAGGTGGATAGAAATGCCCGACGAGTATCACCGGTCATAGCAGCTTTGCCAGGAGTCTCATTTTTTGGGGATGTGAAGTCTTCCTTTTGGACATATTTTTTGTTGTCCATCTGTTAGCAAGACATCAACATGACCTGTCCTGTTGGAAACCACTGGACGCAGTGACTGTGTTTGTAACTGGTAAGTATAACTTTTTATTATTTCAATATTTTTTTCTTATGTTTTCACTTTTTTTTTTTTTTAGAAAACTTAGGCATGAGCTGGTCCAGGTCTATAGTAGCAATGGTAGCAGACAACACTACTGTGTAGTGGGATCCTGCAGGCACATTCTTTGATTTGTCACCTACATTTTGATAACTTACATTAGGTAGGCTGGGGATAGGCCGTTCACAATGTTTTGGGTTTCTTGACCATGGATTGAATTGCCTGTATGCTGAACTCCTTACTAGAGATGGGTTGAATCTTACAAAAACAGGAAAACACATATTTGGTAGACGCCTTGCTACACTCATCAGGAGAGCTTTAAACTAGAGCAATATGGGATGGGAAATATACGGGCAGGAAAATATATGCAGATAATGAATTCCTTTGAGAACCCTGCTATTAGAAGTAGAAATAATGAATAAAGACAACAAATAGTGAATGAAAATAGAGGAGCAAGACTACAAACTAAAATGTGTCTATACAAATGCACAAAGCATGAGAACAAACAAGAATTGGAGCTGATAACACAGGAAGAGAGATATGATGTCATAGGCATCACTGAAACTTGGTGCGATGATACACATGATTGGAATACAAACCTTGAAGGCTATAACTTATTTATTAGAAACAGCCAAGCTTCAGAGAATGATACCTTTGCAAAAATTGCTTGGGTGGGAATACAAGGAAAGAAGAGCAGAAAGGACACTATTGTTTACTATAGGCCACCTTGACAGACTGAAGATATGGATGAACTCTTTTTACATCAGATGTCTTTGTTCTCAAAAAAGTATGACATAGGGATTAGGGGAGTTTTTAGCTATCCAGATATTTGTTGAGAATCTCTCTATGGCAAAAGTAATGGGTCTAGAAAATTCTTATCTTCTCTTGCTGACAATTTTATCTTTCTAAAGGTAGAAGAAACAACAAAAGGATCTGCAATCTTGTACCTAATTCTTACCACCAGGGAGAAAATGGTTGAAGAAGTAAAGTTGGCTGGGAATTTAGGAGGCATCAATCATGTTATCCTCGAATTTTAAACACCAGTGAGTATTCAGAATTTAAGGTTGGACTTCAGAAAGGCAGATTTTAATGGACCCAGAAAGAGGGTAAGAAAGGTCCAATGGCCGGATGTCCTAAAGGACAGAAATGGGAAGTTTTGCCAAATGAAATTCTCACAGCACAATCAGTAACAATCCTGAAAAAAAGGAAGAATTGCAAACATTTAAAAAAATCTGAATGGATGAACACAGAACTTAAAGACTTGTTAAAAAGGAAAAAAGAAAGGTGTGTTAAATGGAAAGAGGGGGGCATATCTAAAGAAGAATATATTGTTGTTTGCAGGTAATGCAGGGAAAGCACTAGAATAGCTAAAGCCACTAATGAAGTGAGGCTTGCAAGGTAGACAAAAAACAATAAAAAGAATTTTGGTTGTCAAAAGCGAAAGAAAAGTCAAAGATGCTATAGAATTTTTACAGGATGAAAAGGGTGAAGTGGTCAAAAATGATGTTGAGAAGGACGAACTTTTAAATTCCTATTTTGCATGTGTTCTCTAAGAAATAAATTGTAACATCAACTGATCTTCACGGTGCTATTGAAGTAATAAAATAATCCACACTATCTATAAAAAGAGAGATGGTGAGAGAACATTTAATTTAATTTAATGAATTTAAATCTCCTGGTCCAGATGAATTACATCCTATGGTACTGAGAGAGTAGAGGAAATTGCAGAACCACTAGCCAAAATCATTGAAAAAACCTGGAGAACGGAAGAAGTCCCAGAAGATTGGAGAAGGGCAAATGTTGTCCATATCTTCAAAAAAGGAAAGAAGATGAAGCTAGGAAATTACAGGCCAGTGAGCCTTACTTCTATACCCGGAAAGATTATTGAACAAATGAATAAACAGCATGTATGTAAGTACTTGGATAACAACACAGTAATTAACCAAAGCCAGCATGGGTTTATAGCAAACAAGTTTTGCCAAACTAATCTTATTTCCTTCTATGTTGGAATCACTGACTGGGTGGACCAGGGAAGTGCAGTAGATATAGTATATCTCAATTTCAACAAAGTATTTGATAAAGTATCTCATACTATCCTTATTGAAAAAAATGGCCAAGAATGGGATTGACAAGTCTATGGTTAGGTGGATTCATAACTGGCTCAGTGATCGTACCCAGAGAATGGTAATAAATGGTTACAAATCCAATTGGAAGAGTGTTTCAAGTGGGGTACCACAAGGCTCTGTTCTTGCCCCAGTGTTGTTCAACATTTTTATATACTATCTAGATAATGGAACTGAAGGTAAACTTATCAAATCTGCAGACGATGCAAATCTAAGAGGGATATTGAACAATAGAGAAGACAGAGAAACAATTCAGAAGGATCTAGATAAGCTTGAATAATGGGCAGCGACTAATATACTGGTATTTAACAGGGAGAAATGCAAGATTCTACATCTGAGCAAGAAAAACCAAAATTTAATCTACAGAATGTAAGGAATAGAACTAAGCAACAGCACGTGTGAAAAAGACATGGTATACTAATAGATCACAGACTGTTCATGAGTCAACAGTGTGATGTAGCAGCAGAAAAGGAAAACACTACTAGGATGTAATAGGAGAAGGATAGAGTCAAAATCATGTGAAGTAATTATCACCCTATAATCATCCTTGGTTAGGCTTCATCTGGAATACTGTGTCCAGTTCTCGGCACCATATTTTAAAAAAGACTTTGAAGACTTTGGTAAAACTGGAGCAAGTTCAGAGAAGAGCTATCAAGATGGTGATCAGATTGCAAACTATGTCTTACAAGGAACGGTTAAAGGATCTGGGAATGTTTAGCTTACAAAAAAAGGATAGGAGGAGAATTAATAGCGGTCTACAAATATCTGAAGGCATTTCACAGTATAAAGGGATCATAGAATCATAGAATTATAGAATGGTAGAGTTGGAAGGGACCTCCTGGGTCATCTAGTCCAATCACCTGCTCAAAGCAGGATACACTAAATCATCCCAGACAGATGTCTGTCCAGCCCCTGTTTGAAGACTTCCATTGAAGGAGAACTCACGACCTCTCGTGGATCACTCTAAGGCAGGGGTCACACTAGAGAGGAATACGGACGAGCAAGAGGCGCAAAAACAATGCATTGCACATGGACCAATGTTTCTCTATGGGGCAGCTTCCATCAGCCGTATATTTCTCAGCCGTATTTTACGGGCTGATAAAATCGCAGCATGCTGCGTTTGTCAGTGTATTGCACAAAAAATCCACCAAAGAAAGTCTATGGGGGCGAGAACAATACAGATTATACACGGACAATGCTTGTGACTTTCAAGAAATACGCCGGTAATTCAGTCCGGTGTACAGTAAAATCACACTGACGGGTTAAAAAAGAATAGATAAAATAAAGGTCTACACATAGAATAGATATATATATATATGTAATTGACACATATATATATATTTATATTTAATACAGAGCTAGTTAGCAAAAAAGCTGGTAATTCAATTGCCAGCTTTTGCTAAGTCCTTATCAAACCCGACAGGATATGAGACATGGTTTACATACAGTAAACCATTTCATATCCCTTATATTTTTACATATTCCTCACTAATAATGTTAGAAGTGTCTGTGTGTAAAATTTGGGAGCTCTAGGTGTTAAAATAAAGGGTTAAATCACGGAAAAAAATGGCGTGGGCTCCCACGCAATTTTCTCCACCAGAGTGGGAAAGCCAGTGATTGAGGGCAGATATTAATAGCCTAGAGAGGGACCATGGATATTGCCCCCCCGGCTAAAAACATCTGCCCCCAGCCACCCCAGAAAAGGCGCATCTCTTCCCACTCCTGAGTAGCGGTGGGATATGGGGTAATAAGGGGTTAATGTCACCTTGCTAAAGTAAGGTGACATTAAGTCTGGTTAATAATGGAGAGATGTCAATAAGACACCTATCCATTATTAATCCAATAGTAATAAAGGGTTAAAAACACACACACATTATGAATAAAGTATTTTAATGAAATAAATACACATGGGGTTTGAATATCTTTATTGTACTCTCAATCCAACTGACGATCCTCGATCTTCTGGAAAAAAAGGAAAAATAAAAAAACAACAATATCCCATACCTGTTCGCCATACAGTCATGTCCCATGATGTAAATCCATCTGAAGGGGTTAAATAATTTTACAAACAGGAGCCTGCTAATACAGCCACCCCTGGCTGTAAAAACTGGGGAATGAATGGAATGCAGATTCCTTGACTTGCGGTGCTGCGCCCCCTGGTGGCATAAAGTCATATGAACTCTAGCGTGGGAATTTTTCTGAATATTTTCTCATGCTAGAGTTCATATGAGTCTGCATTATCTGATTCGCAAATTATTGGAATCCTGGAGGACCTAGCAGAGGAATCAAAGGATCCACCTAGAGATAAATTCCCGAGTCATCTTCTCCCTAAATCAACCAAATTTCCGCAGATCTCTACATACCCGGAAATTGACCTCTTTGTCCGTTCAGTGATGAGGGACATTCAAAAGGTCCCAGAATCTATTCATAGAGACAATCTCACTTACCGTGAAAGAGTTGCTCTAAAGGAACTACAAAATATGAAGTCAGTAACGATTAAACCTTCGGACAAAGGTGGCAATGTGGTGTTATGGCCCGTTGAACTTTATGAAAAAGAAATGTTGAAACAGCTTAATAATAATAAATGCTATAAACGTTTGACATTTAATCCTCTCTTGAAATTTAGATCTGAGTTGAAGGAATTAATCATGCAAGCAGTTGAACAAGACATGATCACCACAAAACAAATGGAGGGACTTCTGATTGAGGATCCTACTGTAGCGGTAATTTATTTATTACCTAAGATACGCAAAGACCCAGTGACCCCCCCAGGGAGACCAATTGTCTCAGGGATAAACAGTATTTGTGATCCTCTATGCAAACTCATTGACTTTTATCTGAAACCCCTGGTTGAGACCGTCCCATCCTACCTCAAGGACACCACTGATGCTCTCAGAAAACTTGAAGGCATCCACCTTGAGGAGGATATGTGTTTAGTGACATGTGACGTAGAGTCTCTCTACACGTCAATAAGACATCAGGATGGGATACATGCTACGCAGTTTTTTCTTGAAACCAGTGGGTGTGATCAAGCTCTTTGTGAATTTCTGGTCAATGCCCTACATTTTGTATTAACACACAATTTTTTCTACTTTAAGGAGTCCCTCTTCCTGCAGCTCCAGGGGACCGCTATGGGGGCGTCCTGTGCGCCCTCGTATGCAAATCTCTTCCTGGGGCTGTGGGAGAGGGACATCTTCCAGTCCAATCCAAGTGCCCTCTGCTCAGGTGTCATAGCATGGTGGCGATTTATTGATGACGTGCTTGTTGTCTGGCAGGGGTCTGAGACAGATCTACACTTTTTTTTTGACCATCTTAATAGAAACAATTTAAATATCAAATTAACCTATAAGAGTAGTAGACAGGAGATTGAATTTCTGGATGTCCTTATTAAGGTTGATGAATTGGGTGACATCCAGACTGACCTTTTTCGAAAAAAGACGGCAGCCAACACCTTGTTACACGCCACTTCCCAACACCCTAGACATCTACTTAAAAACATCCCAACAGGTCCATTCCTGCGAGCAAGAAAGATTTGTTCTAACAATTCTTTTTTTGAAAGACAGGCCGAAGATTTATGTACTAGATTTCAAGAACGTGGCTACGGCAGGAAAGCAATTTGTCAAGCATATACACGAGCTCGGCTGAGCAATCGGAGTGATCTACTGCAGAATAAACCAAAAGAAGATAAGACGATTGATTCTAAGGTACGATGTATCTTTGACTACAATTCACGTAGTAATGAGTTGTTTGAGATTTTACAGAGGCATTGGTCGATTCTATCACTTGACAGCACTCTTTCCCGATTCATCGGGGCAGCTCCTTCAGTAACTTATAGAAGATCTCGCAACCTTCGGGATCATCTAGTACATAGTTACCATAAGGGTGACTCACCCAAATTTATCTTCGGTTCAAAAGGCCCTGTATGGGGTTGCTATCCATGCAGTAAATGTGTAGCATGCAAGAATGTAGAGAAATCAAAGGAATTTGTTAATTCAGATTCAACCAAAAAATATATGATTACTCATAACATTAATTGTACCACCAAAGCTGTTGTCTATCATGCCACCTGTTTATGCGGCCTAATATATGTAGGTATGACAACTCGTGAATTTCGAAGACGTGTTCGGGAGCACATTCTAGACATCGAAGGAGCCATGACTGTGAGTGATACATCAACATTGAAACCTATCCCACGTCATTTCAAGGCGGTACATAACTGTGACCCTTCGGGTCTGAAGTTTAAGGGCATTGACAGGGTGTTCATAGGCCCGCGTGGGGGAAATTGGAAGCGCCTATTAGCGCATAAAGAAACAAAATGGATTTTCAAACTAAACACCATTTCCCCATTTGGACTAAATGAGTATAACAGTTTCCAGCCCTTCTTATAGCCATTTTTTACCCCTCATGGATACTGATTTTCTTCACTTTCCGTGTTCTTCCAATGTCTTGGTAGTTTTTAACTGTTTAATTTATTCATATTACGTGTTTAATAAATGTCTTTTTGAGGTGTGTGTCGTTGGTTTTAATTATTAAAATACTTTTTTATCCTTGTATTTTTTATTTAGTCTGTGGTCCAAGTCCTGTTTTTCTTAATGGCATAACCTTTCTTCACCTCATGGAGTCTCAAGTCGAGTCCTGATTATATTATATGTAATATATCTCTGCTTTTACCTTGTTCTTTATTTATATTGATGTTCACTATTATTACGGTACTATTTGCATTGAAATAGTTTCACGTGTGTTCCATGTGCATAAAAGTCACTTTATTTGTGTACTATTATCACTTTCTATTCGTGATTTTAACATTTTATCCATATTTTTGGATGTATGTCCCATGCACATAAAAGTCACTTTATTCGTGTGTCATCATCACTTGTGATTTTAACATTATGCCTACATTATAGGATTGGATATGTTATTTGGGGCGTTTGTCTCATATATATGTGCGGTTTTTCTTCTTTTCTTTTACACACTGTCATTGACGTTGCCGCAGTAATTTATAATGTTCTTTATCTGTGTTTAGTAATCAGTGCTTTACTAACTATTGCTTTTTCTTCTCCATATTTTATTCACATTTTTGGATGTATGCTCTATGTGCATAAAAATCACTCTATTTGTGTGTTATTATCACTTGTTTGTTATTATAACATTATGCCCATATTATAGGATTGTACATATTTATCTTTAATCTGGGGCGCTTGTCTGATATATATGCGTTTTACTCCCTTTTATATATTGTCATTGGCGTTGCCGCAGTAAGCTATAATGTTTTTTATCTGTGTTTAATAATTACTGCTTTCCCTTCACAGGATTTTCGCCTGTCTCTTTACCGCACTGCCCCTCGGCTTTCAGCCTGTTGCGCTTGTTGCTGGGTTACCATGTGTAAACAGCACTGTGCACTGGCTTCCCATTCACGGCACGATCCTTGCACGTCACCTTACCCTTTGCGGCCGGTCACCCGGAAGTGTTTCCATCTGGAAGCGCTACAACACTGCGGACATTGTAATCCGCGATGTGCACTATATTCTGATTTAGAATGCATCTTACGTCAAGTGGTGTATACTATACACGTATTTTCACGTTCATTTCCGGCCGATTTGGCGCCTGCGCTTTTTTCCACAGCTGTTTGTCGTTATGTGTGGCCATATGTTCTATAAAAAGGTACCTCACCAGCGTCTCACCACCCCTGGACGAAGCAACTTTTTGCGAAACGCGCGTCGGGTGTGGTGGATGCCTGGTTATTGCTCCATTGTTTGGTAAATATGTACAGATGTGTTATTTTATATGTCGGATAAGTGTGTGCATAACCAATTATAGCTTTTTGGATACTTTCCTATATGTGGCTTTATATGGCATACTAGCCTTCCCACTGTGACCACATATTTTATTTTCATGCAACATTGCATTTGATTTTCTGTCTGATTGCATTGCTACGCCACATTTAATCACCATATGTTTCTTTGTTTATATGTAAACTCTACACAATGTGAGCGCTATATGTACATTAATACATTTATGTATATATTGTTATGATCTGTTACCAGGTGTCTACCCCTTTTTTTTTCCTGTATCTGTTGTATTTTACCTGCTGCCTATTTTAGGCTTTTTTTATGACCATTTTTGGTCTTTCATTGATATAAATAAAGTGTTCCTTTTATATTATCAATGTGTGGTGCCTTTTCTTATAGGTATATATATTAATAATGGAGAGATGTCAATAAGACACCTATCCATTATTAATCCAATAGTAATAAAGGGTTAAAAAAACACACACATTACGAATAAAGTATTTTAATGAAATAAATACACATGGGGTTTGAATATCTTTATTGTACTCTCAATCCAACTGACGATCCTCGATCTTCTGGAAAAAAAGGAAAAATAAAAAACAACAATATCCCATACCTGTTCGCTGTACAGTCATGACCCACGATGTAAATCCATCTGAAGGGGTTAAATAATTTTACAAACAGGAGCCTGCTAATACAGCCACCTCTGGCTGTAAAAACTGGGGAATGAATGGAATGCAGCTTCCTTGACTTGCGGTGCTGTGCCCCCTGGTGGCATAAAGTCATATGAACTCTAGCGTGGGAATTTTTCGGAATATTTTCTCATGCTAGAGTTCATATGAGTTTAGGCCACCAGGGGGCACAGCACCGCAAGTCAACGAAGCTGCATTCCATTCATTCCCCAGTTTTTATAGCCAGGGGTGGCTGCATTAGCAGGCTCCTGTTTGTAAAATTATTTAACCCCTTCAGATGGATTTACATTGTGGGGCATGACTGTACGGCGGACAGGTATGGGATATTGTTGTTTTTTTATTTTTCCTTTTTTTCCAGAAGATCGAGGGTCGTTAGTTGGATTCAGAGTATAATAAAGATATTAAAACCCCATGTGTATTTATTTCATTAAAATACTTTATTCATAATGTGTGTGTTTTTTAACCCCTTATTACTATTGGATTAATAATGGATAGGTGTCTTATTGACATCTCTCCATTACTAACCTGGCTTCATGTTACCTTACAATGGCAAGGTGACATTAACCCCTTATTACCCCATATCCCACCGCTACTCGGGAGTGGGAAGAGAGAAGCTAAGTGCCAGAATAGGCGCATCTTACAGATGCACCTCTTCTGGGGTGGCTGGGGGCAGATGTTTTTAGCCAGGTGGGGGCCAATAACCATGGTCTCTAGGTTATTAATATCTGCCCTCAGTCACTGGCTTTCCCACTCTAGCAGAGAAAATTGCGTGGGAGCCCACGCCAATTTTTTCCGTGATTTAACCCTTTATTTTAACACCTAGAGCTCCCAAATTTTACGCACAGACACTTCTAACATTATTAGCGAGGAATATGCAAAAATATAAGAATATGTTAAAATATATGAAATGGTTTACTGTATCGAAACCATGTCTCATATCCTGTCGGGTTTGATAAGGAGATAGCAAAAGCCGGCAATTGAATTACCGGCTTTTCTGCTATCTAGCGCTGTATGAAATACAGCATACAGTATATATATATATATATATATATATATATATATATATATATATATATATGTGTGTCTCACTGACATATATATATATATTTATATATATATATATTTATATATATTGACTGTATATATGTTTTCACAAATATTTGAGCCCATGGATCCACTCTATGTCCATTTTGCAAGCCGGCGAGAAAATCTTGCCGTACGGACGCCATATGGATGACACTGATAATTTTTGGAGAAAAAATCGCATCCTCGCATTGAATACGGATCACTGTTCAGGAACTTTTCTGCGTATTTCGGCCATAAAAAACGGACCGTATTTTGATACATTAGGTGTGACGTTGGCCTAACTGTCAAAAAGTTTTTTCTAATATCTAATCTGTGTCTCCTCTCATTCAGTTTCATCCCATTGCTTCTAGTCTTTCCTTGTGCAAATGAGAATAAAGATGATCCTTCTACAATGTGACAGCCCTTAAGATATTTGTAAACAGCTATTAAGTCTCCTCTCAGTCTACTTTTTTTGCAAGCTAAACATTCCCAAATCCTGTAAACGTTCCTCATAGGACATGGTTTGCAGACCGGTCACAATTCTGGTCGCTCTTCTCTAAACTTGCTCCAGTTTGTTGATGTCTTTTTTAAAATGTGGTGCCCAAAACTGGACACAGTATTCCAGATGAGGTCTGACTAAAGAGGAGTAGAGGGCAATAATGACTTCATGTGATCTAGACTGTAAGCTTCTGTTAATACATCCAAGAATTGCATTTGCCTTTTTTGCTGCATCACACTGTTGACTCATGTTCAGTCTGTGATCTATTAGTTACCCAAGTCTTTTTCACATGTGCTGTTGCTTAGCCCTTATACTTATTCTCATTTGCAAGTGAAAACATGAGATGCAAGTGGAAACATCTAATGAAACTGAAAGGGAGAGAAAAAAGATTAGATATTAGAAAAATATCTTTGACAGTGAGGTGATCAATAAGTGGAACAATCTGCCATGAGAGGTGGTGAGTTCTCCTTCAATGGAAGTCTTCAAATAGGGCCGGACAAATATCTTTTCTGAGATGGTTTAGGGAATCCTGCATTGAGCAGGGGGTTGGACATGTTGACCCTAATGTCCCTTCCAACTTTAACATTCTATGATTCTACGAATAAGTGTGCGGCAAATGTTTGAGTGTATGACTAGGCTGTACATAATATTTAAAATCATTTTTTAACTCTGAATTTGTCTAAAATGTTTTGTGAAACTTAAATATGTGAATAAATTCCTGTTCAAAAAGGTACAATTATAGAATTTGCAGATTAGTGTGATTTTCTATACTAACAATGTGCAGTACAAAAACAATTAACAAAATTACCCTGCCACGATTCTACCACTCAATATATCTTTGATGCAGTTACTGATAGCTTAGTCGTCCAGTCTGGTGCAGGGACATGCTGAGCTGTTGTGATTGACAGCTCGGCCATCTAATCTGAGGTTGGGAGGTTCTGGGCTGCCTTCAAGTGTTCCCTGTCCCAGATGATTTCCAAGCTACTTAGCTGGGTTGTCAGTCCCAGATCTCTGCCAGACATTCATTCAGCTCTGTGTGGTTTGTCTCTCTGTGTCTTGTGTTCTGCTTGTGGATATTTTTGTTGCCTGACCTTGGACTTTGTTCTGACCATCCATTTTGCCTGCTCCCTTTGCTCTGCTTCGCTTTCCTTCTGGTATTCTGATCTAGGACCGTTACCTAACTATGCATTTGTCTCTTCATTCTGTTTATGACGTACTCTCCTGGCTTTTGACCTTGGACATCTTGACTACCCTGACTAGCAGTTTCCGAGAAGTGACTTAATGCATATACCTCAAAACAGTCTTTAAAAAGAAAGGCCCTGATGTAGGGGTGGGGGAAGGGGCATGTAGAAGTAAAACACTTCTGATTCAATAATAAATTAGAAGCATATCATGAAGGTGCACCATGGTAGAAATCTTTCTAAAGTTTGTGACTGGACTGAAATTTCTATCATCATTTATTAGATGACCATATCTTAACTAAGGTCTGTCCATTTTGGCAGCACTGGGTAAAGCTAACATAAAAACAGCAAAAGTCACAACATTTTTGTGTAACCTTTGAGTAGTGCAAACATTTTACAACTTTTCAAAGCACATTAAGCTAGAATTCTGGCAAAATTGCTTTGATGAGTAGTGGCCAAATTGTTAACTTATTATATTTGTATGTACAATTATTCTAGGAGAGTGTTGTGACAAAGCTCTTTGACATCAGGTCATTGTGCACTGAGGATAAGGATGTGAGCTGTCCTCTTCTGTTTTTGTCAGTGGTGTGATCCTGTCTAATCTGCATACAACTTTATACTAAAGGTGTTATCATTCATTATAATTCTGCCCTTATATTAGAATAACATGAATGCTAACTACTGCTATAGTATATGGCACACAATGAAAAATCATCTCTACACACTTTTTCCTCAGATACATTTTTCATCTTGCATTCATATTTAGAAGCATGTGGAAATTTTCAGAGGAATTTTTTTCGTATTTGCATAAATGCTTGTAGCTAAAAATAATTTTTGCATTTAGATTTCATTAAAAATGTTGCACTGTTTGCCTTCTATAGTCTGTGTGTGTTGCACTGTTTATCGCTGGAAGCAGAATGAGTTACCAAGGCTTAGTTCACAAGTCCGATTGTCATTTACAGTATTTCTAATGGATTCAGTTATAAAAAATCTGGATAGGTTAGAAACAGGGCAAAAATAGATGCAAGAACCCAAAAAATGATTCATTTTAAAAATAATTTTTGGAAATATGCAGTGCTGAAAAATGGATCTGTTAACAGATGATGTAATGCGTGACCTGAGAGATTAGCGAATCTTCAAACTCAAATTAGCCGATTTTACCAAAATAATTTGACTCTGACCATATGAGCTTAAAATTTACAGACGAAAGATAGGACCTTGATGACCAGAAGACTTTACAGTCTACAGAAGAGAGATACTTACCCAGTGAATCTGGAGAAGGAAAATGACTGCGGTAACTGTGCTGCGCTGGGAACAGCTGATCTCATAGCTGCAGGGCATTATGTGGAATCCCGCACGGCAATACAAATGCTCTCTGAAGCTTTCCCAGTGTGGGAAATGTTGCCTGGAAAGTTTTGTTTGATTGGCATATCACAAATTGAATATAAAAAAATGTTCAAATTTACATGAAGATTTTAGGAAATTTGACTTGAACTTGATCCTCCGTGGATCGATTCACTCATTTCTAATGACCATACACTGTGATTCGTTTCACAAAAATTTCGATGTAAAAAAAAAGGATCCATTTGCTATCCATTTTTGCACAAAAAAGTTGTGCAGACCACGTTTTGTGATCCAGCTAAAAATGGATAACAGATGGAATGGAACCAAATGGACAACATTTTTGTGAAACTCCTTTTCTATTCAAATGAATGGGTCCTGTACTCGAATGTTTTATTTCCAATTTTTTATGATCCCAAACCAGATTGAAAATCGTAAATAACCACTGGACATATGAACAAAGCCTAGCAGTCCATCAGTAAGCCAGTTATGTTGGGACAGTTTGTAACTCTTTTATCTTTCTTTTACTGTGCTTCTCTCAGCTGATACATGATCATGTGAAAGTACATCTCTTTTTATGTGGATTGTGGTCATAAATCAGATAAAAGATAGTGATGAGCGAGTATACTCGTTGCTCGGGTGGTCTTCGACTATTTGTGAGTGCTCAGAGATTTAGTTTTCGTTAAAGCAGCTGCATGATTTGCGGCTGCTAGACAGCTTGAATACATGTGGGGATTCCCTAGCAACCAGGCAACCCCCACATGTACTCAGGCTGGCTTGCAGCCCTAAATCATGCAGCTGCTTTAACGAAAACTAAATCTCCGAGCACTCACAAATACTTGGAGACCGTCCGAGCATGCTCAGGAAAACCAGAGCAACAAGTATACTCACTTATCACTAGTAAAAGACTTACGATTACTGATGAGCGAATATACTCGTTACTCGAGATTTTCCGAGCACGATCGGGGGTCCTCCGAGTATTTTTTAGTGCTTGGAAATTTAGTTTTCATCGCTGCAGCTGGATGATTTATAGCTACTAGCAGCGTACGTACATGTGGGGGTTCCCTAACAACCAGGCAACCCCCACATGTACTTAGCCTGGCTAATAGCTGTAAATCATTCAGCTGCGGCGAAGAAAACTAAATCTCCGAGCACTAAAAAAATACTTGAAGGTGACCCGAGCATGCTCAGGAAATCTCGAGTAATGAGTATATTCGCTCATCACTAGTGTTGAGCATTCCGATACCGCAAGTATCGGGTATCGGCCGATATTTGCTGTATCGGAATTCCGATACCGAGATCCGATACTTTTGTGGTATCGGGTATCGGTATCGAAACAACATTAATGTGTAAAAGAAAGAATTAAAATAAAAAATATTGCTATACTCACCTCTCTGACGCAGCCTGGACCTCACCGAGGGAACCGGCAGCGTTGTTTGCTTAAAATGCGCGCTTTTCCTTCCTTCCGTGACGTCACGGCTTCTGATTGGTCGCGTGCCGCCCATGTGGCCGCGACGCGACCAATCACAGCAAGCCGTGACGTAATTTTCAGGTCCTTCTAGGCATTCAGTATTTTAAAATTACGTTCCGGCTTTGTGATTGGTCGCGTCGCGGTCACATGGGCGACGCGACCAATCACAAGCCGTGACGTCACGGGAGGCAGGAGACGCGCGCATTTTAAAATGCGCGCGTGTCCAGCCTCCCGTGACGTCACGGCTTGTGATCGGTCGCGTCGCCCATGTGGCCGCGACACAACCAATCACAGCAAGCCGTGACGTAATTTCAGGTCCTTCAGGATTTTAAAATTACGTTCCGGCTTTGTGATTGGTCGCGTCGCCCATGTGACCGCGACGCGACCAATCACAAAGCCGGAACGTAATTTTAAAATACTGAATGCCTAGAAGGACCTGAAAATTACGTCACGGCTTGCTGTGATTGGTCGCGTCGCGGCCACATGGGCGGCACGCGACCAATCAGAAGCCGTGACGTCACGGAAGGAAGGAAAAGCGCGCATTTTAAGCAAACAACGCTGCCGGTTCCCTCGGTGAGGTGAGTATAGCAATATTTTTTATTTTAATTCTTTATTTTACACATTAATATGGTTCCCAGGGCCTGAAGGAGAGTTTCCTCTCCTTCAGACCCTGGGAACCATCAGGGATACCGTCCGATACTTGAGTCCCATTGACTTGTATTGGTATCGGGTATCGGTATCGGATTAGATCCGATACTTTGCCGGTATCGGCCGATACTTTCCGATACCGATACTTTCAAGAATCGGACGGTATCGCTCAACACTACTCATCACTACTTACAATCTTCCAATCAGAACAATCTCACTGATGGATTCCTAGGGCCCATTTATGCTGCCTGATCACAGCCGTTAAATCACTATGGATCATCTTCATGGAAGGCGATCATCGGTCATTTAATAACCTATTCAGACAGACCGCCAACACTGTTAATATGATTTTTCTGTGTGCACAGAATATCATGTCCTACCGAGAAAGATTACTTCTAAGGGAGCATTTTGCTAATTTGTCAAATGATTGCTGACCTATATTACAGGCTGATAAATGGGAAATTAACAGTATTAGGAACTCTCATTCCCAACTATTGGGCTGTCTAAATGGGCCTAAAAGGGAGCAAGTCAGCAAGTTTTTTCTACCTCATCTGAGTACAACAGAATGTAAATAAAGAGACCCTTAACCCAAAGATTAATCACTTAGTTACTGGGTGCAACATTTGTGACACAAACAGAGATTTTAGATGTAGCATGAACCAGAGCTCAGAAAGCTGTTCCCACCCCATCACAACTTTCTATGTACATTGTTTATTGATAGTGAGCTGCTAATCAGAGGAGACATGGTCAGATCACTTGGCATGAAAGAGCTAGTCAGGCAGTGATAATCTCCTGGTGATAAAGCACTCATTGTATGGAAACAACAACACACAGCCTGATAAGTGACACATCTCTGAGATCTGTGTCTCAGCTCCGACCTCATGCTGTGCTCAGATTACATAACAAAAGCCTGCTAGCAGATTCCTTTAAGTTAATCTTACTCAGCAGCCAGCACTGCACAGCGAAACAAACATAATAAAAAGTCAAATAGTGCAACATTTTTAATGAAATCCAATAGAAAAATGTATTTTAGCCTAAAATTCGCACATTTAAAAAGGACCTGTCACCTGGTCACAAGTGAACTGTAGTTGTGGCGTAATTAGAGTCTGATGGGCCCCAATGCATGATTCGGACTGCCCCCCCATCCTGGTATATATATGTCCTCCATCCTGGTATACATGTCCCTCATCTTGACCCCATCCTCGTATATATACAAATATGTCCTCTATACTTTTGTACATGCTCCCCTTCCTGGTCTCATCCTGGTGTATATATCACCCATCCTGGTATATATGTCACTTATCCTGCCTGTGCCCTATCCTGGTATATATATATATATATATATATATATATATATATATATATATATATATATATATATATATATATACTGAGCCTTGCGAAAGTGTTCCGCCCCCTGGAACTTTTTAACCTTTTCCAACATATCATGCTTCAAATATAAAGATACCAGATGTTATTTTTTTTTGAAAAATCAGCAACAAGTGGAACACAATTGTGAAGTTGAATGAAATTTATTGGTTATTTTAAATTTTTGTGGATATTCGAAAACTGAAAAGTGGGGCGTGCAATATTATTCGTCCCCTTAACTTAATACTTTGTTGCGCCACCTTTTGCAGCGATTACAGCAGCAAGTCACTTGGGGTATGTCTCTATCAGTTTTGTACATCGAGAGACTCAAATTCTTGCCCATTCTTCCTTGGCAAACAGCTCGAGCTCAGTGAGGTTTGATGGAGATCGTTTGTAAACAGCATTTTTCCGCTCTTTCCACAAATTCTCGATTGGCTTGAAATCTGGACTTTGACTTGGCCATTCTAACACCTGGATAAGTTTATTTGTGAACCATTCCATTGTAGATTTTGCCTTATGTTTGGGATCATTGTCTTGTTGGAAGACAAATCTCCATCCCAGTCTCAGGTCTTTTGCAGACTAAAACAGGTTTTTTCAAGAATGGTCCTGTATTTGGCTCCATCCATCTTCCAATCAATTTTAACCATCTTCCCTGTCCCTGCTGAAGAAAAGCAGGCCCAAACCATGATGCTGCCACCACCATGTTTGACAGTGGGGATGGTGTGTTCAGGGTGATGAGCTGTGTTGCCTTTACGCCGAACATATCATTTGACATTGTTACCAAAAGGTTCGATTTTGGTTTCATGTATCTCCCAGGTGGCTTGTTGCCAACTTTAAACAACACTTTTTATGGATATCTTTGAGAAATGGCTTTCTTCTTGCCACTCTTCCATAAAGGCCAGATTTGTGCAGTATACGACTTATTGCTGTCCTATGGACAGACTGACCCACCTCAGCTGTAGATCTCTGCAGTTCATCCAGAGTGATCATGGGCCTCTTGGCTGCATCTCTGATCAGTCTTCTCCTTGCTTGAGATGAAAGTTTAGAGGGACGGCTGGGTCTTGGTAGATTTGCAGTGGTATGATACTCCTTCCATTTCAATATGATCGCTTGCACAGTGCTCCTTGGGATGTTTAAAGTTTTGGAAATCATTTTGTATCCAAATCCAGCTTTAAACTTCTCCACAACAGTATCACGGACCTGCCTGTTGTGTTCCTTGGTCTTCATGATGCTCTCTGTGCTTCAAACATAACCCTGAGACTATCACAGAGCAGGTGCATTTATGCGGAGACTTGATTACACACAGGTGGATTATATTTATCATCATTAGGCATTTAGGACAACATTGGATCATTCAGACATCCACAATGAACTTCTGGAGTGAGTTTGCTGCACTGAAAGTAAAGGGGCCGAATAATATTGCACGCCCCACTTTTCAGTTTTTGAATTTCCAAAAAAATGTAAAATAACCAATAAATTTTGTTCAACTTCACAATTGCGTTCCACTTGTTATTGATTATTCACCAAAAATTTACATTTGGTATCTTTATGTTGGAAGCATGATATGTGGGAAAAGGTTGAAAAGTTCCAGGGAGCCGAATAATTTTGCAAGGCACTGTATATTCCCTATCCTGATATATGTTCCCCGTTCTGCCACTGTTCCTTCATGCATAGAAAAAAAATAAAAAAAACAATTATACTCACCTTCCATACTCTCCCTGTGTCCTTTTTTGAAGCCGGCAGCTGACTTCAGTGTGCAAGTGATGGGAGTGCATGATGTCACTGCCATTAGCCCCCAGTCATGTGCAGCCGCTGGCCTCTGATTCTCTGATTGGCCGGCAGCGTATATTGCAGCACATGGACCAGATGAGATTTTTTTTATTCTTTTCAGTCCACCATACGATCTGTATCACAGCTCTATTGACATGTGTGAAAGATTTTTAACACCTCATTTACATTGCTGCTGCTGTATTATGCTCTGGATTTTCTGCATGCCAACCCCCCCTGAGTACGCACCATGTATATTGGTATATTGATCCTAAATGTAGAGATGGTCTTGAGGGGACACAATCATTTAGGGGTGACAAGGGGAGCTTTCTTTATAAACATGGATGGGGAGGTTACATGCCAAATTCACAAGTTTGTGTTATTTGGGCAGCATGGTGGCTCAGTGGTGAGCACTGTATGGTGGCTCAGAGGTTAGCACTGTTGCCTTGCAGTGCTGGGATCCTGAGTTTAAATACCACTGAGGACAATATCTGTAAGGAGTTTGTACATTCTCCCCGTGTTTGCGTGGGTTTCCTCCCACACTCCAAAGACATACAAATAGGGAGTTTAGATTGTGAGCCCCAGTTGGGACAGTAATGCTGAAGTCTGTAAAGTGGAATTAATTGCGCTATATTAGCCAGTAATATAAAAACATGAACGGACGGTGCATGATGGGAACACAGATGTCATCAGTGTGCAGTCCGCTCACATCATTGACGCACTCATCGAAATGTGAGTCTGCAAATAAGACCAATCTTGGACGCCTGTGGTTGCAGATGGCCTCTGAAGTTTTCGGTCACATCGTCTGGCCTTAAAATATTAAAGTATGTTAAATTATTTATTGGTTATTTATGCTTTATATCATACAATTATATTAACAAGTTTGACCACACAATTGGTGGTCTTGTTTTATTACTATATAGCTGCAGAGTGGGCCCCAATAATGATTTCCTCTGGTGGCCCCACGGTACTCCAGTCCGACACTGACTGACAGCACAATAATAAGCAGTATGTTTTCTATGATGGAATCTGTTTTGCGCCGGTCTTGAAATAACATGCACATAATAATAGCGATATTTTGTTTCCTGTAACACATCCGTGTAATATGGTACATTCATTTTATGTGGCCAGAGTGTTGATGGGACCTTAAAAGTAGTGTAGTGTGGAAGTGAAATTGCTCAAACCATGTAAAAGCGCATTTTATTTGGCTATATAATCTCCTTCTTGGCAGGCGCACATCGCAGTCCAGCCTTTAGATCACATACATTAAAGCCTCTCCAAATTCTGTTTGGCTCCCAAAACTTACAGCTGTTGAAATCACAACCCAAACTGCACTCACAAGGTAGTCAGCGACCAATATCCTCAATATTGCTTGTCAAAAAGCCCTTTTCAGTGCAGAATCATGTTTGACTTACGCCGGGTGTAAGGGAGGATAAACATAACATTAAAAATGATGCTTTCCTCACACTTGCATTACATAGTGGCAAGCTCTTCTTTATTTATATGCTACATAAACACCATTTAGTGGCGTTTATTTTGCCTGGGCTTCTGCACATCGGAAAGGTTTGCTAAATAAGGTTGGTAATTGAGTAATGTAAGAAAGTAGAGCAGGAGCTAAGAGCGCAAACAGAAATCTGTGTGTACAGAGACTTGTTCTCCTGTAATGAATTTATATTTAAAGTCTATAAATAAATCCCCACGGGGAAATTAATATATATTGAAGGTAGAAATGAAAAGAACAAGAAAAACAACTGGTTACTTGGATACGGGGAATGTGCGAGCTGCATGTGATCTCTGTAATCTGCACATATTCTCTTTTTCAGTATTTCCCTTGATAAATGACAAGCATGACCTGTATTGTAATAATTAACATTTGTCTGAATTCTGATGCAGATGTAGAATCTTTGCTTTTTACATTTAAAAGCCATCAGCACTGCGTCCATGCGTTATTATTCTTACGTTTTATTTCATGGCGCTGAAATTGGTTAGGGGAAAAGCTTATAATATCCAATTTGGAAACAATGTATTAGTTCTCTGGTATAAGTAGTCATCAAAACTATATACAAAGGACTGGTTTCAATGCAATTACCCGGGTTAAGGCCAATATTTAAGAAGGTTCGATTGCCGCCACATTTACTGACAATTATGAAAAATGTACGCAACGGATTTACAAAATAACGTCTGTTTCTATTTCCTGGGATGTGACTGTGAACAAAATGTGAAATTTGTTTTCTTTCAGTGTTCTTCATAATTTTTCTATGACTCTGGTTTTATTTTCTGAATGCACATTTTTTGGGTTATCATATTAATTTGTTAGTATTTATCTTTAATAATCTCGTCACTGCCTTAGCTTCACCTCGCTACTTTCTTTCGAACTTCCTTTATTCATTCCTGTTATTGCAGGTGACTGCTCAAAATAGGTTATTATGTGTGTGTACATAAAGAATAGCACCATTTCTGGCCAGTATTCTTATATGTATTCTGAATTTTACACCTGTTTTCTCCTTTGCATTCTCAGCTTTTAAATTTTCAGTTGGCTGTGAGCTAGTAAGTGGTTATTAGCTACAATGATGTCTACCATACACAGCACACAGATACATGAGGGATTTCTGTTTCACTGTCTCTATGTGGTATATGGTTAGAAGCAGCTACATCGAGGACATTATACAGAAAAACTGAGCAGTGTAGCTGCGAATCAAGCTATGGGATGAGACAATTACTAAAAATCAGCAGCATCATTCTTCTCTGCCCCTATCACTCTACTCATCTCTTCTCTATTAAGTTTGAAGGGCAGCTGTAATCTGATCATTCAGCTAGCTGGCAGTTGCTCTTGTTTTGAGCAAAAAGGTAGATGAGCAGATCGCTTTGCGCAATCCTGATCCATGGTCCAGGTGAGTGCTCTCTGGCCGTGGACAGGAGCTGCATGAATTTCCTGAGCTTCTGGTTTCCACAGCGCGACATTTGATTTGCCTGCCTGGCATGATGTCATCTATACTGTGTGAAGAACACAGGTGACATCTCACCAGCCCAACTAATCATAAACTGAGCATGGAATCTCAGGGGGTAAGGAAATTTGTGCGGCTTCTGTTCACAGCCACAGTGCACTAACCCAAACCCAGTGCTATCCTGTCATTTCCACAGCATGGATTTTCGTTTTTGCAAAATGAATGTTGAGTTCAAGCGGAAGGGATATGAAAGAAATGGCTTGTAAGTAGAGAAAGAAGCATATTTGTATGATATACTACAAAGTTTCTTACATTTAGTTGTTCAATTGACGAAGTTTATTGAATTGGCAGTGCCCATTTAAAAGAGTTTTACACTGATCCTAAATGATCAAGAACGCTTTTAATACAGTTGAATTGACAAAAGGTCCCTGTGTCCCAATTTGTTGACATGTGATGTAATGTTTTCTTTCTCCTCTAGTGACGTGAAGTACAGTAATCATTTGAACATTGAGTCGAGTATATGGGATATCAATAGTGAAGGTCTCTTTAACAGGGTGCAGGTTTGCTGTGAAAAATCGGAGAAAGCAGTTCCCATCGTACTCCTCGGGAGAGCCAAGAAACAGAGCAGCGTACTACTTGATGTTTATGGTGTACAAGGCATAATCGGCAATACAGTTTAAGTATAAAGTTGAAACTACATACATGTTACAAACTGTGTGACAGGATCATGGATAACCATAATTACTGATTTTACAGACTTTGAAGAGCATCTGTCAGTAGGATCACCCCTCCTAAGCCGTCTATATGGGCATATACTGTAGGTTATAGAAGGCTGAATAAAATGACACCTTAATATCTGCGATCCGATGTCTTATTTCAGAGTAATCCATGTTTTTCTTATATGTTAATGACTCATTAAAGACTATGGGCTGGACACATCTGCATTAGGAACTGCCCCCTGAATTTATTTTAAAGAAACGGGGGCATTACAAGTGACACATGTAAGTAACACAGAACAGTAGAACTGAACTTTGTCCCCTTACAAACACATTTGCTGCAGCTCTCACACTCATAGTTTGTAAGGTTTAAAAAAAGATATATGTGCATTAAGTTTATCAAGAAGAGTAAAGATGAAAGTATGGTTATACACTCACATGATTTACATATTCATAGCAACTTAAACTGGTCATGCATGATGGACTAAACAGATGATTTTGGATGGACTGGATTACACTATACTGTGTTGCTGCCAGGAAAATAATTGACCTTGTTTCAATATACATATTTATTGGAAAGTCTGGAGTAATAACTAAGCAGCCAAATGAACATTCCCTCAATATCTCATGTGTATGGTTGGCTTTGGACTTCAAATCAAGTGGTTTTCTGCAGGTCCAAAAGCTAAGAGTCCGAGACTACTTTACGCATACAGAAATATTCCAGAGGTTACACAGCTGATGGGAAACACAAAACATGAAGGTATTAGCAATACACAAGTGGCGTTTTCACTTTTAATATAGAGACGCGCAATAGCAACAATCAAAATAGCTGATGTAATGATAAAAATCACAGCTGAACCTTGTTGTGAGAGACAAGTTGTCTTTGGAGAACCGGCCATGTAAGAACCATTCCAAAGAAGAATCAAGTATTTACACATTAAAAGTATTTAATGCAGGTTTAAGAAAAGGATGTATCTACAGCCAAAGAGATCAAAGAATATTACATCTAATGTATGGATCACAGATGGTTTCAGTGTCTTTTCCTGCCAAAATCAGTTTTTATAGAAATGTTTATGCTTATAACAGTGTGTTAAGTAGACGGCATGCAGCTCTAACTAGATCTCCTGACATGAGGACGGAGCTGAGGAGCTTTACTGGAATATGTCACAGTGAAATACCTCGGTGTGCAATTAGAGAAATAATAAAAATGTCACAAACTTATAAATAGTGGATTGCAAACACTCAACTTTTGGTTATACAGATGTCTGAAGATGGCTGTTCATTGCACCTAATGTGTGAAATAGTTTACAAAATTACACATTGAGTCATCTGTGATTAAGATAATTTATTTAACCCCTTTTCTCAATATCATGTAGATGTATGTGATGGGGGCAAACAATATCTATTCTCTACAACCTCCATGATTCTAATAAGACACCAGTCTTGTTACAGCTTGGATAATGCTAGAATATATAAATCCTTATTTTTATTTACATTTAGGTTCAATTATGAATCATTTGTACCTGCCAGTTTCCAATTTTTCCACCTTAACCAGCATTTAGCTCTGTACACCACCCACTGATATGTTAAAGGGAATCTGTCACCAGGTTTTCCCTGTATACAGTTCAGCCACCACCATTAAGACCTATTTTGCAGCATCCTGGAATGCTGTTTAAAGGCCCCCAATCTTCAGGTCCAAAAAATACCTTTTATTATACTCACAGACAGAGTTGTCTAGTCCAATGGACATCTCTGGACCAGATCCAGTACCTCCTTTCTTCTTTAAATCAAAGTCCTCCTTTCATGCTTCATGTGGATGACACGTCCTACGCCGGCCACACAGTATCCCCCAATTGTGATACTGTGCAAGCACACTTCTATCTGCCCTGCTTAGAGCTGAGTAAGGTACTGTAGTGCGGCTCTCCTTCCAGTTCATTGGCGCTCTTTGGCCTTTTCTGGGGTGCATGCATTACAGTACTGACCAGAGAAGCCCATTGGACCGGTCGACGCTGTCTGTGGGTATTATAAAAGGTCTTTTTTTAGGATCTGTAGATGGCTTTGGGCACCATTTTTACAGCATTTTAGTATGCTGTAAAAAAGGCCTTAATGGTGGTGGCTATCCTTCATATGGGGAAACTTGGTGATAAGTTCCCTTTATGGGTGAAGTATATTATGTAGAAATAGTATTCTTGATACAATGTAGAAGATATGCAGCAACAGTAAAGAACAGGGAGCAGAAAGCCTTTACAATATTAAAAGTAAGAAACAAATGTAGATACAGCAAGTAAAATAAGTATTGAACAATACATCACTAGCAGTAAGTATTTTTTCGGCAGACACTATAAGGAGGTTTGGGGGCAGTAAAAGTGTTGACATGGATAGAAAGAGTGCTGAATGGAAGGAGAACAGCATGGGGAAGACCCCAGATTGCTGCTGGGAACAATGATGTCACAATTTTACTGCACTTTAATGACTGACAAAAAACATTCAAAATCAACGAGAAATTGGAGTTTACAGTTATATTAAGAAACATTCTTTCCTGTATAATGACTTTTATATAAAGAAAAAATTAAGGATTTAAAAAAAAAAGTAAATTAATTTTTTATAAATTTTTATTAAATTTTTTTTATAAAAACAATTGGAAAATCTCTGTGTACTTTATGAAGGAAGCAAGCACTGCCAAAAATTAGATTGAAGAGGGACCCAAGTATGTCCAAAATGTTATATAGTGGTACTCCTAGACTCATAAAGGCTATGCACAAGGCAAAGCCTGCCAAAAATTAAAAGCAGGGTCATCCATACACTCTTGAAGGCACCAACTGTAGTACCTCCTTCAAATATTGTGAAGAAAGTGCAGTTGTGGTACTCCTACACTTAAAAAAGCTCTGCACATAGTGCAAAGTTGGACAAAAATTGCAAGCAGAGTCACCCATACACCGTTGAAGTACCAACTATAGTACCTCATTCAAATATTGTGAATAAAGTATAGTTGAGGTACTGCTACACTCATAAAAGCTCTGCACATAGGACAATGCCTGCCAAAAAATATAAGCAGTGTCATAAATACATATTTGAGGGCACCAAATGTAGTGCTTCATAAAAAATTAAGAAAGAGTAGTTGTGGCACTTGTACACTCATATAGGCTTTGCACAGAGTGCAAAGCCAGAAAAAAATATAAAGAGGGTCATTCAGTCATCCACAGACCCTTAAATGCAACTACTGTTAGGCCTCATTCAAATATTTTGAAAGCGTAGTTGATGTACTCCTACACTCATAAAGGCTTTTCACAATGTGTAAGGCCAGAAAATAATTATAACAAGGGTCATCCAGTTATCCACAGACCCTTGAAGGCAACAACTTGTGGGCCTCATTCAAATATTTAAAAGAGTGTAGTTGATGTACTACTACACTCATAAAGGCTTTTCACAAAGTGGAAATTCAGGAGAAAATGATAAAGAGGGTAATTCAGTAATCCTCTTCAGGTGTCAGCATCTTCTACTTCCTCGGGAGGCTGAGGGACTGCCTCCACCTGCTCCCCGGTGCCCAATTTCCAGCTTTGGATAGTGTCGGAGCTTCTAACATGTAGAAATGAGCAATAGTCCCAAGTCATCTGCACCATCACCATCCGCATTGGAGGTGAGGAACACCAAGGACAGTTCGATCTCTAGGGAGAAGTAGCTCAGTCTCGTGCCACCTCAAGGAGCCTCTCCTAGGCCTGTTAATTTTGCATAAAGCATTCCTCCTGCTCCCTACTCTCTCAGATCACACGCACCGCATACCATCGATATTGCTCCTACATTTTGAGGAATGTGACCCTGGTTCCAGTCATCAGTTCTTGCAGCCTTTGAGGCAAGTGTTCCATCTCTACTGCCCGCTGCTTGAACAAGATGGAACCACAAGCCGACCAAACAGTCCAATATAGCGTAATTTTATTAGTATATAATTCCGGTAAAAGAACAACATGCAAAAGGGGAAATAAATACAGGTAAAAATAATGGGTAAGAAGATTGTCGGCCACAATGCCAGAACCAAGTGAATGATGAGTATCACACATATTACCTGCTTTGATTCACTTCAGCACAATGGTTATTTTATATTAATTAATGTTTTTATTGTTCATTTTTAAATAGTCCTGATACCTTACACTTATTAGTTATACTAGGGCGATATGTGTGATACTCATCTTGATGACTTTTTTTCTGTTAGCATAAAATGCTATTTATGCATTTGTGACATCACCAATACACTTTTGTGTTTCACCCATAATATATTTTCCCTGGGTGTGCGTCCTTTTCTTGTACAAATATTCCTATACCATTCGCTTGGTTCTGGCATTGTAGCTAGTGTTGAGCATTCCGATACCGCAAGTATCGGGTATCGGCCGATATTTGCTGTATCGGAATTCCGATACCGAGATCCGATACTTTTGTGGTATCGGGAATCGGAATCGGAAGTTCCCAGTGTATGGTTCCCAGGGTCTGAAGGAGAGAAAACTCTCCTTCAGGCCCTGGGATCCATATCCATGTAAAAAATAAAGAATTAAAATAAAAAATAGGGATATACTCACCCTCGGACGCGCCCTGGTAGTAACCGGCAGCCTTCTTTGCTTAAAATGAGCGCGTTCAGCACCTTCCATGACGTCACGGCTTCTGATTGGTCGCGTGCCGCTCATGTGACCGCCACGCGACCAATCACAAGCCGCGACTTCATCCCTCAGGTCCTAAATTCCCTTCTAGGAATTTAGGACCTGAGGGATGACATCACGGCTTGTGATTGGTCGCGTGGCGGTCACATGAGCGGCACGCGACCAATCAGAAGCCGTGACGTCATGGAAGGTACTGAACGCGCTCATTTTAAGCAAAGAAGGCTGCCGGTTCACAGCGGTTAGGTCCAGGCTGCGTCGGAGAGGTGAGTATATCAATATTTTTTATTTTATTTCTTTATTTTACACATTAATATGGATCCCAGGGCCTGAAGGAGAGTTTCCTCTCCTTCAGACCCTGGGAACCATCAGGGATACCTTCCGATACTTGAGTCCCATTGACTTGTATTGGTATCGGGTATCGGTATCGGATCAGATCCGATACTTTGCCGGTATCGGCCGATACTTTCCGATACTGATACTTTCAAGTATCGGACGGTATCGCTCAACACTAATTGTGGCCGATAATGTCCTTACCCATTATTTTTACCTGTATTTATTTCCCCTTTTGTACGTTGTTCTTTTATTGGAATTATATACTAATAAAATTATGCTATATTGAACTGTTTGGTCAGCTTGTGGTGCTCTTTTTTGTTGTTTATGGTCTAATTTCAACTGTCCTTACATATATAATTTTTATTCCAGTCCAGCTTCTTGG
Source organism: Ranitomeya variabilis (assembly GCF_051348905.1). Classification (NCBI taxonomy): domain Eukaryota; kingdom Metazoa; phylum Chordata; class Amphibia; order Anura; family Dendrobatidae; genus Ranitomeya; species Ranitomeya variabilis. The sequence goes on along the minus strand of NC_135232.1, from coordinate 1,005,390,431 downwards.
TAGTAGAGACTATATAACAATTCACTTGATATTTGTCTGGCACAATTGTCCTTTCACTACCACGTTGTACATTCCTTTGTTCATTTATTTATCATATCTCCAGACCTGGTCTTGGCTCACCTCCTTCTCTCTTCTGACCAGCCTGGGCCCCCCGCAGTCTGCTCACCAGTTGCTGGATCCTGGATCTCCCTTTCACAGTCTGCAAGAGCCCTAGTGGTGGGTTTGGGCCTTGGTGGTTATGGATCATAGGCTCCTGCCACGTCTGCTGCTGTGCCAGCTTTCTCTTGCTCTGACGTTCCTTCATTCACTCCCTGGGGAGTCTTGCTGGATTCTGACATTTTTATCGCCTTGTCACCCACTAAGCAGGTTACACAGTATGGATTACTAAATCAATCCAGAAAAAAATTTGATTGCTTTTTTGAAGTGTTACAGTGGGTGCGGAAAGTATTCAGACCCCTTTAAATTTTTCACTCTTTGTTTCTTTGCACCCATTTGATAAATTAAAAAAAGTTCATTTTTTCCTATTAATGTACACTCTGCACCCCATCTTGACTGAAAAAAACAGAACTATAGAAATTTTTGCTAATTTAATAAAAAAGAAAAACTGAAATATCACTTTTTAACACTTTTTTGGAGTGTTATATAGCGCTGAAATGTAACACAAAGCACGTAATACTCTATGAATGACAAATTCAATCCAGAAAAAAATGTAAACGCTTTTTGGAGTGTTGTATACCACCAAAATGTAACACAAAGCACTTATTACTCTATGGATGACTAATTGAATCCAGAAACATTTTTGAACTCTTTTTTGTAGTGGTATATACCACCGAATGTAACACAAAGCACATAATACTCTATGGATGACTAATTGAATATAGAAAAAAAGTGAATACTTTTTTTCGAGTGTTATATACCAGTAAAACAACACAAAACATGTAATACTCTATAGATGACAAATTCAAAATGTGACACAAAGCATGTAACACTCTATGGGTGACTAATTGAATCCAGAAAAAATTGTCAATTCTTTTTTGGAGTGTTATCTACCTCGGAAATGTAACACAAAGCATGTAATACTCTATGGAGGATTAATTGAATCCAGAAAAATGTTTGAACACTCTTTTGTACTGTTATATATCACAAAAATGTAACAAAAAGTGCATAATACTCTAAGAATAACTAATTGAAGCCAGAAAACCTTTTGAAAGCTTTTTTGGAATGTTATAGAGCACCGAAATGTAACACAAACCACGTAATACTCTATGGATGACAAATTCAATCCAGAAACATTTTTGAATGCTTTTTTGGAATGTTATTGACCACCAAAATGTAACACAAAGCACATAATTCCTTATGGATGACAATATAATTAAGTTTTCACCCCCCAAAAAAAAGAATGCGGTTATTTGCAGCAGCTATATATTTAGAAATGGACTGTAAAGCCCTAAGCCCTTCCTAGCAACTGTATTCTGCAACTCTCACTGCTCCTGCAACTGTACCTAGGCTAAATGCAGAATGTATCTGATACAAACATCAAAGCACGAGATTAGGCCTTAGAAGGACTGTTAGCAAAATGGTTCAGCATCAACACCAGTATCAACTGAGGACTCTGATTAATTAAACTGTGCACACACTGGCATGGATAACTGCTTTCTCCCTTCAATCAGGACTGTCCCTGAGCTTTGCAATGGCATCAGTGAGCCGAGTGTGGTGGCGCCTGTCCTTTTATAGCCTCTGATGAGGTAATGCAGTCAGTCAATCACAGTAATGCCACTAACAAAATGGCTATAGCATTACAGTGACTTGCATGCAATCCTTGCATACTTATTGGCTGAGCAACAGAAAGCAAACATGCGTGGTGTAGATTCGAGCTTCAAATCCAAGCAACAGCCAATGCTCGTCAAGTGCCGAACACAACCGAGCACCCAGATACGTGAGTGATATCTTAGTATCACTCATCCCTACACGACACCAATTTTCTAAGTAAATATATTTGTAAAGGTGCTATTGACATAAAATTCTCACCAGATGTCGATAACAACCCATCCAATTGACACAGGCAAAGAAATCAAACCATAGATGTTCATAAATTAACTTATGTGTAATAATGAGATATGACACAGGAAAAAGTATTGAATACGCTTACTGAAATGTATTTAATACTTTATACAAAAGCTTTGGTTGGTGATGTCAGCTTCATGACATCTACAGTATCGAAAAACTAATCGCCTGCATTGCAAAGATGTGATTTTGGCCCATTCCTCCACACAAACACTTTTCAAATCCTGAAGATTCCGTGGGCTTCTTCTCTGAACTCTGAGCTTTAGGTCCTTCCATAAGTTTACTATTGGATTCAGGTCCGGTGATTGGCTGGGCCATTGGGCCATTCTAACAGCTTTATTTTCTTTCTCTGAAACCAATTGAGAGCTTCCCTGGCTATGTGTTTGGGAACATTGTCTTGCTGAAATGTCCATCCTTGTTTCATCTTCATCATCCTGGTACATGGCAGCAGATTTTTCTCAAGAATGTTTCGGTATTTGTCCATTCATCCTTCCTTCAATTATATGAATATTGCCAGTTTCATATTGTGAAAAGCAGCCCCACACCATGATGTATCTCCAAACTCCACTGCTGGTATGGCTTGTCTAAAAGTTTATGAGCAAACTGTAAACGCATTTGAACATGCTTTTTGTTCTGTAATGGAGTATTGCGTCATGAGCATGCATACAGGCCATGGAGGTTGAGTGCATTACTTATAGTTTTCTATGAAATATTTGTACCTGGTGACTACAGGTCTTCCTGTAGGTCTCCAAAGGTGATCCTCGGCTCTTGGACAACACTTCTGATGATTCTTTTCACTTCTCTGCCTGAAATCTTGCAGGGAGCACCTGGTTATGGCCAGTTTATGGTGAAATGATGTTCTTTCCGCTTATGGTTTATGGCTTAACAGTGTTCACTGGCACCTTCAGTAGTTTAGAAATTCTTCTGTAACCAATGCGATCAGCATGTTTTGCATCAATATAGTTGGAAAGGTCTTGAGACAACTAACTGGTTTACCCTTCATGAGGTGTTTCTTGTGTTGCACCTTGGTAATGAGACACCTTTTTATAAGCCATCAGTTGAACCAGCTGATATTGTTTTTCACTTAGTGGCAGGATTGCTTTCTAATTACTTGTCGATTTCAGTTGGTGTCATGACTTTCCATGGCTTTTTGCACCTCTCGTTCTTCATGTATTTAATACTTTTTCCCTGTGTTAGTTCTCATTATTACACATAACTTAATTTAAGGACATTTATGGATTTATTTCTATGTTTGTGTGGATTGTATGGGATGTTGCTAACATCTGGTGCAAATTACATATCAATAGCACCATTAGAAATGGTGTTCAGATTTTGGTTTTATTTTGTTACCACTGCTACCTGAATATTCATTTTTTTAACATCATCCATATAGTTCCTGAGATATGGTTTGACGACACAACATTTAATCTTAATTATGCCAGATGTGTTTTTATCGTTGGGTCAAGAGACATAGCAATGGTTCATATGAAACTGAACGTTAACTCTTGAATTGATTATTATGTTGCTATCCTTGGAGGACAGGGATGCAGGGTCATTAAACAATCCATATGTTGATTACCCATTGTATAAGTCCATGTAGCTTGTTAACCTGCAAACAGTGAAGGATAAACTATGCAGATTGATTAAATACTCAAACATTGACAGTTGACCTCATTCTGCCTCCCCCTTGACCTGTGGATAATGGCCTGAAGGACAGATGTTGGTATAAAAAAAGTCCTTTATCCTTCTGCAGAGAGACTTTACAGAACAGCAGCCACCTGGCCCCATGAAGACGTTCGTAGAAGCTAGGTTGGGACCATCCATTCACCTTGCCCCATGGAGACGTTTGGAAAAGCCAGGTTGGGACAGTCAGGTCACTTGGCAGGGTGCCACTGGTGAGAGTAGTTGGCCTTGGAAGCCCTGAAGTTGCAGCTGCTCTAATCCTGGCGTGCCAGCATAAGGGTGAGATTTGCACCATCTTGTGTATTTGCTGGGACTGTTCTATATGTTAAAGCCTATTGGTGGTTCAATAAATTATTGCCACACTGTTTTACCCTCAAGTGTTGTCTGAGTAGTGTTCTGCCCACAGGAAAGGAGTGTGGGCGTTCAATCGGATAAGCCCTGATCCATGTGATCTTTCTAAAGCCATGCCAGCGTACGAGAGCACCTACTGACCCTCGAGTCTCCACAATGGGCTTTCATATTCAGTGCCATTTTTTAGGGGGACAGTGGGAATAAAATAAAAGCAAAAATTGTCCTCTTTTAAATAGTTACTCTTTAGATGGGTTTTCCACTTCATATTTTATTATTCTTTCCACTTCCTTTTCTGGTGGAAGATGTCATGGACTGCCATCATTTTTTATCTAAGCTAGAAAAGTGAGAGCTACAAGACAGTTTCTTCAAGCTCGGTTTATGCATCACTGCTGCAGCTAAGATTGGCTGCACTGGCCACGTTATTTCCTCTGACAGAAAAGGATGTAGGGAAACTGGTGGGTAGAAGTGCAGAGGAATTGTATGGGTTCAATAAGTGAGGAGCTGTTTTTTTCCTTTATGGACCAATGTTGGCCCATTTGTAAAAAAAAATACTATTAATACCTATTGCGCAAATTGTAAAGCTTAGGGTGCTTTCACATTGTGTTCAGGCACCGTTCGTGGGTCCCATCAGTTTAAAACGGGATTCGGACTTATGCGCCGATGGGGCCATAGACTATAATGGTGCAGACAGAGTGGACGTGCAGTCTGCCATGCATCATTTTTGGGTGTATATGCCTACTGGAGGCAGACACCCAGACACAGTCTACTACACTACTTAAATCAAAGCGCTTGACTTATTTCAGGTGTTAAAATAATATGCAGGAAACAACAAGCACATAATTTGTAACCAGTGCCATACTGGTCTTTTGGCAAATCTGGCAAATGCAAGATGGGCCAGTTTGGCCATGGGCCACGTTGGACTGCAAAACTCTTAACAGTATCAATGTCACTTGGAGCTATCAGCTACTTGCTTTGCCACTTACTTTGGAAGGACTCAGTCTACCTCTGGAGTCCAGTGCAACACAGGAAATGTTGGGTAGTGTGATGACATCACTGCATCGCACAACCCATGCCAGGCCACTGCTAGATAAACTACAAGATACGATGGAGGTTGTGGTGGATGGGGGCTAGGATTAAGAGAGTATAATGTTTTTCATCATCATCATCATCAATAATATAAGAACTGGGAGTCAGGGGACTGTGTTGGACAATAATACTATGAATATGGGGCAGCAAGCTGTATATAATGGGCTATGGGGAATCAAACTGTGTATATGGGCTATATGGAATCATACTGTATATAGTGGGCTCTGCGGTATCATAGTGTATATAGGGGAGCTATGGGAAATCATATTGCGTATAGGGCACTACGGGCATTGGCATCATTATACTGTGTATAGAAGAGACTGTGGGGTTTCCTACTGTGTTTGGTTGGACTATGGGGTATCATACGGTGCATGGGGTACAATGAGGCATTATTCTGTGTATAGGAGACAATTGGGCATAATACTGTGTTTAAGGAGCTATGGGGCATCACACAGTATATAGAGGGCTAAAGAGAATCATACTGTGTACACGAGCAATGGGGCCTCATATTTCACATAGGGGGCTAGGGCCATCATATTGTGGTATAGGAGCTATGGGCTTTCATACAGTGTACATGGGGCTATGAGGCATGATACTATATATAAGTGGGCTATGGGGCATCATGCTGAATATTTGTGTAGCGATGGGCCTTCATACTGTGTAAAGGGTGAGTATAGGGCATCATACTGTGTTAAGAAGGCTACGAGTAATCATACTGTGCATAGGGGTGCTATGGGCAATAATACTGTAAAGGGGGCTATGGGCCATCATACTGTGTGTATATATAATCTTACTGTGTTGGATTTGTTAGGGCTATCTCTGTTTGAGTGTCTGTGTTGGCCATCATAGGGTTGTTGTGAGGAATCATTATTATTGAAGGGAAGCACAGGGATATTATTATTATATGAAAATGCAGAGGAGGATGTTTTTATTATTATAAGTAGGTGTAGAGTCTTTATAATTATTATAAGACGGCAAGGGAAGGCTTATTATTAAAGAAGGCACAGGGAGGATTATTATTTTAAGGTGATAGAGGGGGAACATTATTACTATGTGGTGCAGTAAAACTATAAGAAGACACAGTGCAGCATTATTACTATGAGGAAATACAGAGGGCATGTTATTACTATCTATGGGACCAGAGGGGGCACTGTTATTGTGTGGGATACAAAGGTGGGGATTTCATACTCTGGAAGACACAGAGGGGTCATTATTGCTGCATTGTTAATAACACTACATGATTTGTGATGAGGTAGGCGAATGTATAAAGGGTGTTGAAAAAGCAGTAAGCCAAAGATGTCTGTGTGTTACATTTTTCAGTAACAAGTTATGGATGGAAGAAGTAGGAATGACAGTCTGAACCTAATGGAAAAGAAAATAGAAAATGTATGACTACGATCATCGAGAACATCACTGGTGAGAACCTGCAAACTACACACATATTCAGTGGTTACGGAAAGTATTCAGACCCCTTTACATTTTTCACTCTTTGTTTCATTGCAGCCATTTAGTAAATTCAAAAAAGTAATTTTTTTTCTCATTAATGTACTGTACACTCTGCACAGCATCTTGACTGAAAAAAAAACAGAAATGTAGATTTTTTTCCGTACCCACTGTATGGTCTGCAAAGGAATGGTATCGAACTAGTATTACCATTATATGGTCACTGTATAGCGATAATATCAACTCTAGAACACTGGTTTTGATTAATGATCAAAACTGAGCAGTTCTGGCCACCGACGACACTGATAACAGCTGATCGGAGGGGGTGACGGTTGTCTCACCCCACCGATCAGGCATTGATGACCTATCCTAAGGATAGGCCATCAATGCTAAATTCTTGAATAACCCCTTTAAAAGAAATATAACATTCCTTGCACTTTATCTATTACATTTGCTGCATTTTCACAGTTTAAAAAACAAAATTATTATTTATATATTTCTTGGTACAAATATTAAATTTCTATGTGCACTGCTAACCCATTGTATATTTGGATTAGTTGGCACGTTTGTAATCTGGACTGTCCATACATTTCATAGATCACACAGAATGAGTCCTTTGTTATTGTATTGTCACATTTCCATGATTTAACATTCGACTAGTCACTTTTTGGTGTAAATAAAGGCTTTGTACTTGAGCCTGCTGATGTAACCATCTATAAACAGTGATAGGAATTACTAGAGGCTGAATCCTACATAATGAAAAGCTCCATAATTATATCATTTTTGAATGTGGGCTGTGTAGTTTCTTCTCATGTTCTGCCAACATTTTTTTCTTATTTAAATTGCCATAAATTTACATCATGAACAGATTTGTGGCGTCTATAGTGTACCAGATTAACTGACATAAAAGTGTTTCCTACATTTTATGCAGACAAAAAAATAAGGAAACCCAGATACCATGAACTGTACTCCTTATGTGATGACTCAAAGCTTGATTGGACTTTTCTCATAAGATCGCGAATAGAAACTTACACTTGTAAAATAATGTTTCCGAAACACAACAATAATATTGCAATGTAATTAGGCAGCTGAAATTGTAGACTCAAATTTAATGAGCCAACGATGAACCAACAGTTATATTCTAATTTATTACATACTGTACATGGCAATTTCTAGACATATTTATATAACTGATGTAATTTACTTTATCAACTAATCAATCCAAAAATCAGACAGATCAGTGAAATATCCCACCATTGTTTTGTGAGGCTGGTAAAAAAGCATAAATACTAAAAGAATGGGCTGTCCAAGATAATGAAAGCAGCAATACATGTAAAATATTGTAATAATACAGTATATACTCACTCGTTAATTCTCAGATGTTCCAATACATTCTTCCAATGATCTCCTCTGGTCTTCTGCTTACATTGCCTACAGATGTCACAGCTCATTTACTGCAGCCAATGACTGGGAATCTAAACTATAAATATGGCCATATAGGTTATGGACTGCTGACAAAAGTCCCACCTGTATGTCTCATATCAGATACCTGGTTGCTGATAAATCATCTTTTATCACTTTATATAAATGACATCGTCCAGGTTCTGGGGAAGCTGGTGTCTGGAAGAGAACTCTGCCCCCAGAGATTATTTTACATTTATAGTTTAGATTTAGGTCAAATGTCGTGACAGACTCCCTTTAACCTTCGTTAAATATACATTATAAATATATATTCACAAAGAATCCTGGAGTAGAAAAAAAACAACCAAAACCATAACCAAAAAAGTTACAGTGAGGTGGTGGGTAGGTGATCACAAATGATCCAAGTCGAAGCAATACATTTCTTCTTGGGAGATGAATATACATCAGGCCCAATATGGGTCAAGCTGGATATCTATAAGGAGTACAAAAACCTGTTTGGTAGGGTAATAGTTGTCACTTTACTATAAATATAGGTGTAATATATAATAGGTATCTCAAAACAGAAATAAACTTCTCCGTATTCAATTCAATTTTCAATTCAATTAAGCTTTATTTGCAGGATCAAATAAATATTAGTTTTGCCAAAGCACGGGTACGGTAGGGACTAGGGAGTAGGGACTGTGGGGATAATGGGTGGGGACTGTAGGGACGATGGATGGGGCATTAAACCCTGTAAGTATACCAGTATACCCTGCCTGGATGTAGAGCTTGAAGTAACAATATGCCATTATATATATATATATATATATATATATATATATATATATATATATATATATCTCACAAGTGTGCCAATCCACATAAAAAAGGAACATGGTCCCTGAAGGAAGACACTTATTTGAGCAATTCAGTGTCTCAACACTATTTGTATGCATTTCCTCTCTAAAAGGCCATGGTTCTTTTAGAGACTCGAGCATCTTGTCAGTGAACGCCTTGAAACCACTTCGATTGTTGAGAGCCATGTGATCTCATTTAGTGTGCTGAAAAAATGACATCCTATTGGTACAAAACTATAGTAGTATCAATTATATTACATTCATAGATCATGCATTGTACTGTCTAAATAGGCCGACCAGTCAACAAACGCTGATGGACTTGCATGAAACCAATATATCGTTGTTTACCAGCCTGGAGTTTTCCAGCCTGGTGTAAAAAGCACTTTAAAATTTAGGCTATAATTACTATTAACAAAAAAAACCAACCTATAGACCAGGGGTCCCCAACCTGTTGCTCCTGGTCACATATTGTGTGGCTCGTGGCTCTCTGCCAACTTGGTGCATTAGGACCAGGTCTAGCAAACAGCTAAGAACAGCATGTCTTCAGACGTTTCTGTGTAACCCCTCAGAGAATAGCAGATCTGGATGTGCATCTGCTGGTCCATGTGGGTGAAGAGATAAATACGGTGAACTGGAAATTGGGGATGCTCGAAGCGGGATATGGTAGTGTGGTAGTGTGGTTGTAGTGCTTGATACTAGAACACCAAATAGGGATAAACACTGGTCACAAATATGGTGCCTATAAGACAGGGAAGTACAGACTATCAGGGTGATTTCTGTGGAGGAAGCCTTGGCTGTCATTATACAGGTAAGGGGGCCTCTGGGCGTCACTCCTCGCAGGGCTCTGGATGTGGCTTGTGACCATCTGAAAGAGCTGAATGTTGCTCTTTGTTTAAGAAAGGTTGGGACCGCTGCTACAGAGCAAATACAAATTTTGATAAATAGTAAAATATTGGTCGATCACATTAAAAAAAACATAACCTATTATGTCCATCTGGAAAAACAGATGAAATTGATAACTTTGGTCATCATTTATCTCATGCTTATACTTAAAAAAGCCAACAACAAAAACCCCCAGAAAAACCATCAATGCTAATTTACACACAGTTCATACAAACTAATCAATAAAAGACTTAGAAGAAGGATCAAAAAACATTTCAATCAACTTAAACAGCATGATAAAATTGCAACACATCAAGGAAAGGTTAACTAGGAAAGAAGGAAAGAAATCTACAATATATACATTAGTAAATTTATTCCATTCCATTGTTATTATTTGATATCACTTAGCGGCTCATATGTGACCCATTTTCATTTCCTCATCTCTGGGACTAGTTGAGAGGGGACATGATATCAGTCCTAAGACATACAGCATGTCTCGCACCACTTCAAACGCGCTCTGAAATCCCATTTATAATAGCAGACTGTGATCTCATTCACTGCAACGACGCTGAGGAGAACGAGGGAATAAGCACATATGTTTTATGTCCTATGCTGCGGCAAAACGTAGCAGGGCAATCGTAGAAATGTAAGCTTCTTGACTTCTCCGCACTTTCTTCCCCTGGTTAGCTATATACAACAGAAAGAAAATGTATATACTTTTTTTTTTTTACAAAAGAAGAAACCACGTGTACTCAGAGGTGATCAAACTTAGATACCCTTTCTAACAACCTAGCAAAAACACTACTATAAACCATTATTTTGAAAAACTGACCTAGCATTAGTTTCCAGAATTCAGCCAACAAGCATACTACCTGAGAATTGTACAGATAGACGTAGTGTTAGGGGATGGGGGAAGGGGGAACCTCCAGACAAAGGGGTCTTAATCTGACCAAAACTTGGTTAACTGAAGCATGGGAACTTGATAAAGAACAGGGCCGCCCTGTCAATGACGCTACATACATGTAAATAAACCAAAATGAGGAACACATTCCCCTGCATGAAAGGAATTACGTAGCGCAGCTGAGCAGGGAAGAAAAATATGCGGTTAAGAATAAGTATAACTGTATTTTCCTGTACCAACATTTTGTTAAGAGAATAAGCCCTACTCATTTTTCATTATTATGGTGTCGTGGATTTACATTAAATATTAAGATTTATTACATCAGCTGTAAGGGCCTGAAAACATTCGGAAACAACAGTTTATGTATGTTCAGAACGTGTTTACACAGGGATATATTATGGGATAAGCTGCGGGCGGGTGTCCTTTATCAAACGTGGTCATTTAGAAATGAAATCTAAATATTCTTGGCCTTATGTTTCATATAAATATTTAGCAGTTTGCTGAAATAATTAGACAACAAAGTAGGGACTAAAAATCATTATGCAATAACCTCCACAAAGAGAGAAATTAGAAATGATTTATTCTTTTGGCTTGTTTTCTTAGCAAAACTCAACAAAAGATAAATAAGCCAATTAGTTTTGTTAGATCTCCACTTTTAGTAGGACACCATAGGCTGATATGAGCAGGTTTTATACTATTAGAATATATTATTATAATATTATATCCCCTTGAGAAAGCAGCATCATACGCACGCAAAACGCGCATTGGGGCATTACCACCTGGCCAGGGGCTCTACTCATCTTGTCTGGGTAAGAACCTGCCCAATTTTGGTTTTCTATTTACCTTTCTGCTGAAGAACGTTGCTAGGTGGTTCTATACCTTGACTCATCTATTTGCACACTTGCACTTTTTAGCATTACAGGATGCATGGGATTTGTGCAATATTGAAGGATTTGTGAGTAGTCTCTCCATGGGTCTTGTTGTTTCCTGAAGGGTGTTATGTTATACTTTAATTGTTATGAACGACTTTAATAAAAATTGAAAACTTTTTATTTTGTTCACCTCTGCACTCCTTTTTCTCCTATGTTTTTGTTTTTTTTTATAAGTGTTTATATGTAACTTCTTATGTCTTCCTGTAGAATGTAAGCTTTTCCATCAGGGAGGGCTCACCATTCCTTCTTTGAACTTTTAAATTATGTGTTACTTTGTAATTTCTCATATTTTCTGTACATGTCCCGTCTGAATTGGTAAGTGGTGCAGAATATGTTGGCAGTGGCACATTAAAATGATTATTATCTGTATCAGTAACAATATATTTTTATATTTTATTATTATTATTATTATTATTATTTATTATTATAGCGCCATTTTATGCCTCATATCCATTTTACCTAGATGTTTTTCATGCCATATTGTGTCTTTACATGTATAAAAATGATCTGCTCATCACATGGTCCAATTGAAATGCTTCTTCAGCAAAATTGATGAAAAAATGTAGATGTATCATATGTGTGGTATTTTTGTTATATGGGGTTAATAATTCTATAGGTTTGGAGTAAAAAAAACCCCTGCAAACTGAAAATGTATAAAAAGAATGCCATGAAAGATTTGCATTTCTGTCATTTTGTTCAAAATATGACTCACTTACAATGTGAATTTCGAGGAAAAACCCCTGGCTGCAGCAAAGTAACTTCGAGGGACATCAACCTTTCTTTCAGAATCTAAGTGAAGCAGGTGATGGTGAAGAATGAGGTCTATCTGGAAATGTCACATCACAGAACTTGTCCTGCTGCCTCATACAAGTCCTTCCAGCATAAAACTCTGCAGTATCTCCAGTCTCCTGGTCTCTTCTAGAAGCCTACAGTAGTGAGATACTATATCTTGTCAGCTTGGTGGTCTAGTATATAGACAGGGAAGATTGACATACACACAGTCTGTAATGTGAGGTGCTGGTGGACGATATGTAAGATCACAGTAGCATATATGGAGAAATTCACTGCACACTCTTTGCTTCAACAATAAAAACACTTTTTTATTTCAAATGTAGATGTGTAGTAGGAAGTGAGAAATGCAGCAATGATAATAAATATTTCCACCTTTCCTGGGTCTTGGTCATGTCGTTAAGCGAGAAGAAAAAAATACAGTGAGTATCGTATACACAAAACAAATACGATAAAATCATTACATCTATACAATATATACATAATATACATGTTTATGGGGATATTCATATATAGAGAGAGATATAACAAGCAAAAGCACTTGTGTAAAATGGCACTTGGGTCACATTGGACATACGTGTGTAACATGTACGGTTTATAGGATGGCCATAAAGCAGCCTCACTTGGAGTAGCCCAGAGGATAGGAACACAACAAAAATGAGACAGTTCTCACTGACACCAAGGCCGTTGGAAGGATATAAGGTTGCTTTACAGCAATTGGTTCATAATAGGTACACTTGTGTGTGTAGAACAGCAAACAAGAGTCTCATTGTAAATAGCACCGAGAACAGAGGGGTAGAAAGGAAGGGGTATGGCAGTTTGTACTGACATAGGTTTGATGGGGTAATTCTTTGGTCTAGGAAGAATGGACATTACAGCATACTGCGGCGCCGGCGTCCCTGCACGGTGACTCCCTTCCTTGGCAGGGATGCTTACTCACTAACCGCAGCAGCCTCGCACTTCCTCCCTCTCCTGCTGTCTATGGTCTGTGCATGGCTTGCAGATCCCCAGGCACTGTGATTAGGGCGCGCATGGACCCACCTTTTTAAATGGACAGTGTGCATCGTCCTAAACTGTCTCCAGCCAATAACTGAGAGATATTAATTTTTTAAGACATCTCCTGATGAGAGGTGCCTTTGCAACATTGTTATTCTGTTTCTAAACACGCTTGCTAATTCTCAGGTAGAAGTGCTTGTATCCCAGTATACCTGTCTATCTATCAGCTGTGCCCATCAACCTGGCTATCAGCCATATCTGTCTGCCTATCAGCTGTGCTCACATGCCTGTCTATTGACTGTGCCCGCCTGCCTATCTGCCATGCCTGCCTGTACCTATCTGCCAAAATATCTGTCTTGAAAGCCTTCCTGCCTGTTTGCCTGCCAGCCTGCCTGCCTAAGTGTCTGTTGTGTCAGTCACTATATTATCCGGGCCAGCCACTACTTGTCAAGCCTACCGTTCCTAGCCATTCCTGCCTCCTGTCCCTTGGGGGTGAGCTGCCATCCACCGAGGTCAGTCCTGGAGTAGCACCTGGTTCCGCCTTCTTCATCCCTCCTTGGGTCACGGTATCATCAGCCACCGTGCACCCGACGTCAGACTTGATTAGCCACCTAGTCATGGCCCTCCAGGCTCTCCTTGGATCACAACACAGTGATTCCATTACCCAGTCCATTACACATACTAATAAGCAGGCAGAGGAGGCATGGCTATATGGCTGTTAAGAGCACCAATTAGAGAAAAGGTTACCTTGTTGTAATGTGGAGGAAGCACTCCCACTCCGAAATCTGGCTTGTTGGCAAGTATAGTGGTGCAACTGCAGAGATTTATAGCCCACGGTGATGGCTGCCGAACCGAAAGTACATGGACCCATTGAAACGTCTGATCAACGCGAAACGGACTTCGTCCTCCGCTGTACTTGCTCCCCTGCATCCATGTACTACTTATATTGAATAAAGAAAAGATTGCTTTACTGAATCACGGAGTTCGACCTATTTTTTCCTCTTCGGCAATCAATTTTTCTATTTAGACCTCTGGGAACTAGAGTTTGGAGGGTTTGAATCCAATAGGTTTCCTGTTGTTTGAGTAGTTGCATGTGATTACCTCCCCATCTGGGTATCTGCTTAAGTAACTGGAACTGTAATTTGGAGACAGAGTATCTAACCTCAGTAAAGACTTCTTAATGATACCAACGAACGACCTCTGAACCAGGGATTATGAAATTAGAGAGACACAAGTTCATCTCATATGATTTATGTTTCATTACTCTAGCTGAATCCCACAGGCAAAACAAAATCTCAAGGAGACTAAGGTGTCACCCCACTCTCTTTTCCGATAACAAAGAATAATGTGAGAAATTCTATCATCCTCACAGTGGAATTCCTCCAAGCAATTGAGGAGTAACAAAAGAAGATAGCTGCCATAGCGTCACAACTATTGGTGACCCTTTCATCCATGAAATTGAGCAATCTCAGGAGCAAAGCTGATGCAATTCTAAAGGAATAGCATAAGAAGCTACAATATAAGCAATGGCAGAAGTTTCAGCGCAATATTGGGGACTACTCCCAAAATAAGGCCTATAGATGTAACGATACGTCCATGACAAGATCCTGGGGTCAAAGTCCTGACCAACACCACCATGGTTCCTTCGGCTCAGGGAGCGACACCTCCACTGGTCATTACAGCAGACCCTGGTTTTATGGAAACATCACAGGGGACAACTTCAACATGCAGACCCACCTGTTGATCAAGGCAAAAGAATGACAACATGTTCCCATGTAAGACATTGAACCTGGTGATCAAGATTTCCAACTGTTAGGGGTCGAGTTCCTGCCTCTGCACATGGGGAGTCTCAAGCTATCTCTGCTGTGGTCTCCCATTCTTCTCCAGCCACAGTGGAGCCTGCTCAGCGGAGACGTCAGTCTCATCGTCTGGCTCAGCCTGATACTGTGCAGATCTTTACTGCTGCCTTTCCAGGCTCAGCCTTTGTAGCCAGTACTGGTCAGCGGCGAGTAGACGTCTCTGGGACTAAGTCCTGCTTTTCCCCTTCTGAGCATGCTCAAGGTAAGACCTATCATTGGAGGTCATGGGTCACATGCTCAGGTACTGCAGCAGCTCCCATTGGTCCTCTAGGAAGGTCCTGAAGTTGCTCAGGTACTGTGGCAGCTCCCATTGGTCCTCTAGGAAGGTCCTGAAGTTGCTGCAGCTATAAAAGGTTTGCATGGCCGCACGGCCATGCGCTAGGATCAGCTTATGTCATGAGTTTTTGCTATTCAGTGGGTTTGTCTGCTTGTGGTCAGGGTCTGGCTGAAATAAGCCACTAGAATACCGGCACCTCCGGTGAGGTGCTTTGTATGGTGAATTCAGGGCTGGCGTAAAGCCATTAGAAGTCCAGCTCCACCAGAGAGGAGGTGTTTGTGTGCTTGCTACTCATTGACCACTGATTGCTTTTGCTCTGTTAGGCAGCTGTGTTCCCCTGTGACGCTAACAGGGCACAGCGTTTTCCCTTTTGTGCGACTAAGAAGTAACAGAATTCTGTTATGATCTGGTGACCTTGGAGCCGCATGAGAGACTTTCTCAGGAGTAGGTGGTACCTGTACTGACCGCAAACCCTAATCTAACACCGCAACTAGAAGTAGCCGTGGGATGTACCTAACACGTCCTAGACATCTCGACACAGCCGGAGGACTAAATACCCCTATAGATGGAAATGGGAATTCTATCTTGCCTCAGAGCAGAACCCCAAAGGATAGGCAGCCCCCCACAAATATTGACTGTGAGTATAAGAGGAAAGACACACGCAGGCAGAAAAACAGGATTTAGCAAAAGAGGCATTTCTAGCTAAATAGAAAAGGATAGGACAGAATTCTAAGCGGTCAGTATTAAAATCCTAAAAACATCCACAGCAGGTAATACAAATATTCCACATCTAACTAAAGACATAGAAAGTATCTCTGCATCTCCTGAGAATCCAGCATGACTGAAAAATCCAAACAAAGTCTAAGCTGGACAAAAACACAATAAATTGCACTGAATTGCAAAGCACACTGCATGTGTGCACAGAGACAAAAAACCAGACACTTATCTTAGCTGAATTTGCAAGCAGGGCATGAGGAGCAAGAGAGAGATGCAATCCCTCCAAGTACAATGGACAACTGGCACAGACTCATGGATCCTGCACACCTAAATACCTAATAGAGCTGCAATCAGCAGAAACACCTGCCCGGATTACAACCCCAAGACAACTGCACTACCACCAACAACCACCGGAGGGAGCCCAAGAGCAGAATTCACAACAGAGTTCGCTTAAACTGCCATATTGTGCCGCCATTTGCTAGCAGCAGGTTTGTCTCCTGCACGGTGGACCCCGGGCTGCGAACGCACCAATAATTAAACCTAAATATACTCGGTGCGTTCCGCCAGACCTAACACCAACCACACACTCTCCCCTGCTGAAATGTCTCTGCTTCAAATGGGACTTTCATTTTGTCCAACTCCAAACTGGGACTTGTACTTTTTTGGAACGGGATCTGCAGTGGCTTTACTGCAGCATCAGACTTAACACTCATTTTGGTTTGTTACAGGAGACCTCCATCAATAGGGTGACTTCACTCGAGGGCTCCTCTGTTTCGGAGCTCTATATCTCTGCACTGGGCCTACATAACCCTAGCACATTCCATCGTCTTCATACTCACCATGAAAAACAAGCCTTTCGCTCATTGAAATGCAACATCGTCATAAAACCAGTAGATAAAGAGGGAGATATCGTCGTCATGAACTACACACAATACCTGAAAGAAACACACTGCCAGCTTGCTGATAGAATAACATATGAAAATCCAGAGGGAACCTACCCCTACCATCAGGGAGAGAATCCACAACACATTATCCTTCTATCTCAACAATAACATGATTGACCAAAAAACAGCAACATTTCTCTCCCATTCCCACCCAATCCCACCTGCCTTTTATGCAATTCCAAAGATTCACAAATCACTCCTTGATCCACCAGGCCGTCCCATAGTGGCCTACAATTACTCTATAATGTCACCTTTGTCCATTTATCTTGAAAAAATGTTTACTCCTCTCGGAAAAAAACACGCTCTTTTACATTCTAGACACAGGCTTCTTCGTTCAAATAATCAAGAATCTGACCACAGTCCCACCTGATAGCTTACTGGTCACACTAGATGTAAAAAGGCTATACACATCAATCACTCATGAGAAAGGCATCAAAGCCATTTGCAGCACACTTACCAACTCCAACACAGACAGCAACTACATCCATCTCTGTCTAGACCTCCTTAAAAAAATATTACACTAAAACTTCTTTCTAATAGGTGACAGTTACATTATACAGACCTGCGACACCATGACAGGCTTGAACATAGACTCGGCTTATGCCAAATATTTTCATGAGCATCTTTAAGGACCGCCATGTCTACAACACTGTTGGCATAGATACATAGACAATATGTTTTGCTTATAGCAGGGTTCTGAGAAATCTCTTGATTCATTCTTACACTCAATTCCATTACTCCTGAACTCCAATTTTCCCTCAACCACAACATGATGGTATAGAAAAACTCGGATGGCCACTTTTCTGCAGAATCTGAAACCATGGACTGCAACAAGTTGCTACATTACACAAGCTGCCACCCCATGGCAACCAAAAAGAGCCTCCATAGGTCACAATACCACAGAATTTCCCACATCATCTCCGATAAAACCATATGACCCCACCAGACTCAGATATATGTCCCTCAAATTTAGCGCACGTGATTACCCTACAAAAGGAAGAGAGGGCCCTCTAAACATCTTCTCCCCTCCCTCTAATAAACCAGAATGGATACTGTAATGTATAAGAATTAGATCTGTCTCTTTAAGAAAGGAGGGCGGGAGTTGAGTTTAGTTTCTGTTTCAGTTCTAGCCTGAGGAGGAAAGTTTATGCTGCTAGTATGCTGTATGCTGGAGGAAAAGAGAAGAATAAAATACAGTTAAAGCTTACTCTCTCTTAAATTCCTTACACCGTGTGGACATTACAAATGGCGACGAGGATGGGATTGAATCACCTGCTACTGTGAGTACTGACCCCTGCTTTACCGCTTCACATGCCAGCACCACTAAGAGACTCCATCATGGCTGAATACTTGCACACGTTCCCACAGTGTGATATGACTGATGTTACTAATCTCTCTCATAACTGGAGAAAATGGTTAAATCGATTTGAGAATTTCCTGGAAGCAATAGATATAAAAGAGGAGAACAGAAAAAGAGCCGTGTTCCTGCATTGTGCGGGCACAGGAGTCTATGACATACACAGCACATTACCGGCAGCGGAGACAGACACGTACAGCAAATGCTCCAAAGCTCTCACTGACTACTTCAACCCTAAACAAAACATCAGATATGAAAGAAAAAAGTTCAGGATTGCTAAGCAGCTTCCAGAAGAATCCATAGACACCTATGTCACCCGGCTAAAAGAACTAGCACATGGGTGTGCATTTACTGACGTAGATGATGAAATCCTAACTCAAGTAATTGTCACCTGCTCGTCTAATAACATAAGGCGTAAAGCTCTGCAGCAGGATCTCTCTCTGCATGATTTACTCAAGATGGCCTGTGCTATAGAGATAGCAGATCATCAGGCAACTGCAATGGAGAATGGGGATAATTTACATGTGCATAATCTCAAACATAACAGTGTACAAGGCAAGCAAGCCCCGCAACAGAAGAAATGTTATAGATGTGGACAAGATTTCCCTCACCACATGAACAAATGTCCAGCTATAGGACAAACTTGCAGCAAATGTGGAAAAGGGAACCATTTTGCAGTTGTCTGCAAATCAGCGCCCAACAAGTCTCCTCTGCCAATTACAAAGCCTGCAAATATAAAAATGGTAAATCAGGATATAGAAGAAATGTCTGTGGCTGAGAACTATGTGTTCACGACTTCTGTCACTGGCTCAGTGCAGTCTCCATGTATTACACTCACCATCTGCAACACGGATGTCACCTTTACAATAGATACAGGAGCTTCGGTGGATATCATAGACAGCAATACTTATGAACAGTTGAAAATAAAGCCAGTCTTACAGCAACTGCAGACTAAAATCTTTCCATATGGATCTAAAACACCTCTAGTTACAATGGGACAATTTGATGCTGAACTTAGCTATAAAGAAAATAGGCAGAAAACCACTTTTCACACATTACAAGGATCAGGAGGCTGTCTTCTCAGCTATCACACTGCCTTGAAGCTGGGACTCATCCAGATTGTTCATACCATAACCGACCCTGCGGACCTGGATGTACAAGCCATGGTGAACAGTTTTCCCTCCCTATTTAGTGGATTGGGGAAATTAAAGGACTCTCAAGTGCATCTTCATGTGGATGACACTGTTCGTCCAGTAGCCCAGGCTCACAGGCGTATTCCATTTCACCTGAGAAAGAAGGTAGAAAAGGAACTCCAATTACTCATGGATGATGATGTCATTGAAACTGTTTCTGGTCCCACTCCGTGGGTCTCTCCACTTGTGGTAGTTCCAAAACCAAAGACTCCAGAGCAGGTAAGACTGTGTGTTGACATGCGCCTGCCCAACACTGCTATTCAAAGGGAAAGACACATCACACCCACAATTGATGACATTATTCATTTATTAAATGGAACAACCGTTTTTTCAAAGCTTGACCTCAATAAGGGCTATCCTTCAATTAGAATTGAGTCCAGAATCCAGATACTTAACAACATTTTCCACCCATGTGGGTCTCAGAAGATACAAAAGATTGACGTTTGGGGTCTGCTGAGCAGCGGAAATTTTTCAAGATACGATAAGGAGCGTCATTCAACATATTCGAAATGCCTTTAATTACAGTGATGACATACTGGTTTTTGGGAAAACTCAAGCTGAACATAATCGTGCTCTATATGCTATCTTTGAATGTCTGCTCTCTGCTGGACTCACTTTAAACAAAGAAAAATGCGAATTTGATAAAAATTCATTGGAGTTCTATGGTCACATTTTCTCGGCGGAAGGAGTACGACCTGATCCCAAGAAGGTGGAATCCATCAGAGCAGCTTCAATTCCACAGGATGCCTGTGAAGTGCGCTCTTTTCTTGGAATGGCAAGTTACTGTGCTAGATATATTCCAAATTTTTCGACAATCAGCACTCCATTAAGAGAACTTACGAAACAAAATTGCGTTTTTCAATGGTCCCAAGACTGTCAGGCCTCTTTTGAAACAATCAAAAACGAACTCTGCTCAACAACCACCATGGCCTATTTTATTCCAGCTCTTCGAACCAAACTGATTGTGGACGCCAGTCCCGTGGGACTGGGTGCAATTTTAGCACAATACAAGGATGACAATCAAAGTCCCCACATCATTTCTTATGCAAGTAAAAGCTTAACAAGCACTGAAAGAAAGTATTCACAACCTGAAAAAGAAAGCTTGGCAGTCGTCTGGGGATGTGAACACTTTCACTTATTTCTCTATGGCGCTCCCTTCACTATTGTCACAGATCATCAAGCTCTCCTTACAATTTTTGGAAATCCCCGAGCTAAAATGCCGGCACGGATTGAACGATGGGGGTCTACGTCTACAGGACTATAATTACAAAATTGTTCACAAACCTGGAAAATACAGCAATCCGGCTGATTATCTCTCAAGACATCCTACGAATGATGATTTACCTGTGCATTCCTCCATTGAAGAATACATCCACTTTGTTGCAGCTCACGCCATGCCAAAAGCACTTTCTGTTGATCAGTTTGTGAATACAACAACAAGTGACAAGACACTCTGTGCCTTAATACAAATTATCCAAAATAGAAGGTGGCATGAAATTCAAAAGAAAAAATTTCCTGAAGATGGGATTGATCTGAAAGAGTTAAAACTATTTTCAAATGTACGTGAGGAATTATCAGTCACTGAAGATCAACTCATCCTTCGTGGTACCAAACTGGTTGTACCTAAGGCCTTGCGCAACCTAGTCATACAGATAGCACACGAAGGTCATCTAGGAATTGTTGGCACAAAAAAGTTACTCAGAGAAAAAGTGTGGTTCCCAAATATGGATAAATTGGTGGAAGAGAAGATTAGACATTGCTCCACTTGTCAATTAATTACTCCATCATCAACTCTAGAGCCATTACAAATGTCTCCGTTACCCACTGCTGTATGGGAGGAAGTGGCAGTCGACATATATGGACCATTACCAAATGGCCAATACATTCTAGTAACAATTGATGAATATTCTAGATACCCTGTCATTTCATTCATCTCTTCAACGTCTGCTAATAGTGTCATACCAGAACTGGACGACATATTCTCTGCATATGGCATTCCAAGAGTGGTCAAAACAGATAATGGACCTCCATTCCATGGAAATGCGTTTACACAGTTTTCTGAATACTTGGGGTTCAGCCACAGAAAAATCACACCTTGCTGGCCGCAAGCTAATGGAATCGTAGAACGTTTCATGCGCACCATGGGGAAATGAATCAAGGCAGCTAGCCTGGAGCACACCCCACTGAAACAGTCACTATACAAATTCCTGCGCAATTACCTCAACACGCCACATTCCACCACTAATGCTGCTCCATCTCATCTCATGTTCAGCAGAACTCTTCGTACACGGATCCCTGATGTGACCAGCCATCCCTTACCAAATGACTCTTCAGTGCGATCAACGGATTTCTTTAACAAGCAAGCCATGAAACATTATGCAGACAGAAGGCGACGGGCACAGCCATGTGCCATCAAAAGAGGTGATATGGTTGTTGTGCGTCAAAAATCAACCAACAAAACCTCAGCTGTATATAGTCCTGCAAAATATAATGTTACTGAGAGAAAAGGCAGTATGGTCACGGCTGAGGGAGACGGACACTCCATCACTCGAAATTCCTCACATTTTAACCCCTTCATGACCCAGCCTATTTTGGCCTTAATGACCTTGCCATTTTTTGCAATTCTGACCAGTGTCCCTTTATGAGGTAATAACTCAGGAACGCTTCAACGGATCCTTGCGGTTCTGAGATTGTTTTTTCATGACATATTGGGCTTCATGTTAGTGGTAAATTTAGGTCGATAATTTCTGAGTTTATTTGTGAAAAAAACGGAAATTTGGCGAAAAATTTGAAAATTTTGCAATTTTCACATTTTGAATTTTTATTCTGTTAAACCAGAGAGTTATGTGACACAAAATAGTTAATAAATAACATTTACCACATGTCTACTTTACATCAGCACAATTTTGGAAACAAATTTTTATTTTGCTAGGAAGTTATAAGGGTTAAAATTTGACCAGTGATTTCTCATTTTTACAACAAAATTTACAAAACCATTTTTTTTAGGGACCACCTCACATTTGAAGTCAGTTTGAGGGTTCTATATGGCTGAAAATACCCAAAAGTGACACCATTCTAAAAACTGCACCCCTCAAGGTGCTCAAAACCACATTCAAGAAGTTTATTAACCCTTCAGGTGTTTCACAGCAGCAGAAGCAACATGGAGGGGAAAAATTAACATTTAACTTTTTAGTCACAAAAATGATCTTTTCGCAACAATTTTTTTATTTTCCCAAGGGTAAAAGGAGAAACTGGACCACGAACGTTGTTGTCCAATTTGTCCTGAGTACGCTACCTCATATGTGGGGGTAAACCACTGTTTGGGCGCACGGCAGGGCTCGGAAGGGAAGGAGCGCCATTTGACTTTTTGAATGAAAAATTGGCTCCAATCTTTAGCGGACACCATGTCGCGTTTGGAGAGCCCCCGTGTGCCTAAACATTGGAGCTCCCCCACAAGTGACCCCATTTTGGAAACTAGACCCCCCAAGGAACTTATCTAGAAGCATAGTGAGCACTTTAAACCCCCAGGTGCTTCACAAATTAATCCGTAAAAATGAAAAAGTACTTTTTTTTCACACAAAATTTCTTTTAGCCTCAATTTTTTCATTTTCACATGGGCAACAGGATAAAATAGATCCTAAAATTGGTTGGGCGATTTCTCCTGAGTACGCCAATACCTCATATGTGGGGGTAAACTACTGTTTGGGCACATGGTAAGGCTCGGAAGGGAAGGAGCGCCATTTGACTTTTTGAATGAAAAATTATCTCCATAGTTAGCGGACACCATGTCAGGTTTGGAGAGGCCCTGTGTGCCTAAACATTGGAGCTCCCCCACAAGTGACCCCATTTTGGAAACTAGACCCCCCAAGGAACTTATCTAGATGCATAGTGAGCACTTTAAACCCTCAGGTGCTTCACAAATTGATCTGTAAAAATGAAAAAGTACTTTTTTTTCACACAAAATTTCTTTTAGCCTCAATTTTTTCATTTTCACATGGGCAACAGGATAAAATGGATCCTAAAATTTGTTGGGCAATTTCTCCTGAGTACGCCGATACCTCATGTGTGGGGGTAAACCATTGTTTGGGTGCACGGCAAGGCTCGCAAGGGAAGGCGCGCCATTTGACTTTTTGAATGGAAAATTAGCTCCAATCGTTAGTGGACACCATGTCACGTTTGGAGAGCCCCTGTGTGCCTAAACATTGGAGCTCCCCTACAAGTGACCGCATTTTGGAAACTAGACCCCCCAAGAAACTAATCTAGATGCATAGTGAGCACTTAAAACCCCCAGGTGCTTCACAGAAGTTTATAATGCAGAGCCATGAAAATAAAAAAATTATTTTTCTTTCCTCAAAAATGATTTTTAGCCCGGAGTTTTTTATTTTCCCAATGATAATAGGAGAAATTGGACCCCAAATGTTGTTGTCCAGTTTTTCCTGAGTACGATGATACCCCATATGTGGGGGTAAACCACTGTTTGGGCGCACGGCAGGGCTCGGAAGGGAAGGCACGCCATTTGGCTTTTTGAATGGAAAATTAGCTTCAATCATTAGCGGACACCATGTCGCGTTTGGAGAGCCCCTGTGTGCCTAAACATTGGAGCTCCTGCACAAGTGACCCCATTTTGGAAACTAGACCTCCCAAGGAACTAATCTAGATGTGTGGTGAGCACTTTGAACCCCCAAGTGCTTCACAGAAGTTTATAACGCAGAGCCATGAAAATAAAAAATTATTTTTCTTTCCTCAAAAATGATTTTTTAACCCACAATTTTTTATTTTCCCAAGGGTAACAGGAGAAATTGGACCCCAAAAGTTGTTGTCCAGTTTCTCCTGAGTACGCTGATACCACATATGTGGGGGTAAACCACTGTTTGGGCACATGCCGGGGCTCGGAAGGGAAGTAGTGACGATTTGGAATGCAGACTTTGATGGAATGGTCTGCGGGAATCATGTTACGTTTGCAGAGCCCCTGATGTGCCTAAACAGTAGAAACCCCCCACAAGTGACCCCATTTTGGAAACTAGACCCCCCAAGTAACTTATCTAGATGTGTGGTGAGCATGTTCAACCCCCAAGTGCTTCACAGAAGTTTACAACGCAGAGCCGTGAAAATAAAAAATCATTTTTCTTTCCTCAAAAAAGATGTTTTAGCAAGCAATTGTTTATTTTCACAAGGGTAACAGGAGAAATTGGACCCCAATATTTGTTGCCCAGTTTGCTGTGAGTATGCTGATACCTCATATGTGGGGGTAAACCACTGTTTGGGCGCACGTCAGGGCTCGGAAGGGAAGTAGTGACATTTGAAATGCAGACTTTGATGGAATGGTCTGCGGGCGTCACGTTGCATTTGCAGAGCCCCTGATGTGCATAAACAGTAGAAACCCCCCCTAAGTGACCCCATTTTGGAAACTAGACCCCCCAAAGAACTTATCTAGATGTGTGGTGAGCACGTTCAACCCCCAAGTGCTTCACAGAAGTTTACAACGCAGAGCTGTGAAAATTAAAAATCATTTTTCTGTCCTCCAAAAAAGATGTTTTAGCAAGCAATTTTTTTTTCACAAGGGTAGCAGGAGAAATTGGACCCCAATATTTGTTGCCCAGTTTGTTCTGAGTATGCTGGTACCCCATATGTGGGGGTAAACCACTGTTTGGGCGCACGTCAGGGCTTGGAAGGGAAGTAGTGACGTTTGAAATGCAGACTTTGATGGAATGGTCTGCGGGCGTCACATTGCATTTGCAGAGCCCCTGATGTGCCTAAACAGTAGAAACACCCCACAAGTGACCCCATTTTGGAAACTAGACCCCAAAAGGATCTTATCTAGGTGTGTGGTGAGCACTTTCAACCCCCAAGTGCTTCACATAAGTTTATACCGTAGAGCCATGAAAATAAAAAATAATTGTTCTTTCCTCAAAAATTATGTTTTAGCAAGTAATTTTTTATTTTTGCAAGGGTAACAGGAGAAATTGGACCCCAATAGTTGTTGCCCAGTTTGTCCTGAGTACGCTGGTATCCCATATGTGGGGGTAAACCACTGTTTGGGTGCACGTCGGGGCTTGGAAGGGAGGGCGCACCATTTGACTTTTTGAACGCAAGATTGGCTGGAATCAATGGTGGCGCCATGGTGCGTTTGGAGACCCCTGATGTGCCTAAACAGTGGAAACCCCTCAATTCTAACTTCAACACTAACCCCAACACACCCCTAACCCTAATCCCAACTGTAGCCATAACCCTAATCACAACCCTAACCCCAACACACCCCTAACCACAACCCTAACCCCAACACACCCGTAACCCTAAATCCAACCCTAACCCTAATCCTAACCCTAATCCCAACCCTACCCACAACTGTAACCCCAACACAACCCTAACCCTATCCTTAACCCTAACCACAAGCCTAATCTTAACCCTATTTCCAACCCTAGCCCTAATTCCAACCGTAAGGGTACCGTCTCACATAACGATTTACCAACGTTCACGACCAGCGATACGACCTGGCCGCGATCGTTGGAAAGTCGTTGTGTGGTCGCTGGGGAGCTGTCACACAGACCGCTCTCCAGCGACCAACGATGCCAAGGTCCCGGGTAACCAGGGTAAACATCGGGTTACTAAGCGCAGGGCCGCGCTTAGTAACCCGATGTTTACCGTGGTTACCAGCGTAAAAGTAAAAAAAACAAACCGTACTACATACTCACATTTCGGTGTCCTTCAGGTCCCTTGCCGTCTGCTTCCCGCTCTGACTGAGTGCCGCCGTACAGTGAGAGCAGAGCGCAGCGGTGACGTCACTGCTGTGCTGTGCTCTCACTTTCCGGCCGGCAGACAGTCAGAGCGGGAAGCAGACGGCAAGGGACCTGAAGGACACCGAAATGTGAGTATGTACGGTTTTATTTTTTTTTACTTTTACGCTGGTAACCACGGTAAACATCGGGTTACTAAGCGTGGCCCTGCGCTTAGTAACCCGATGTTTACCCTGGTTACAAGCGAACGCATCGCTGGATCGCTGTCACAACGATCCAACGATGACAGTGGGAGATCCAGCAACGAAAGAAAGTTCCAAACGATCTGCTACGACGTACGATTCTCAGCAGGGTCCCTGATCGCTGCTGCGTGTCAGACACAGCGATATCGTATGGATATCGCTGGAACGTCACGGATCGTACCGTCGTAGCGATCAAAGTGCCACTGTGAGACGGTACCCTAACTCTAATTCCAACCCTAACCCTAAGGCTATGTGCCCACGTTGCGGATTCGTGTGAGATTTTTCCGCATGATTTTTGAAAAATCCGCAGGTAAAAGGCACTGCGTTTTACCTGCAGATTTACAGCAGATTTCCAGTGTTTTTTTGTGCGGATTTCACCTGCGGATTCCTATTGAGGAACCGGTGTAAAACACTGCGGAATCCGCACAAAGAATTGACATGCTGCAGAAAATACAACGCAGCGTTTCTGCACGGAATTTTCCGCACCCTGGGCACAGCGGATTTGGTTTTCCATAGGTGTACATGGTACTGTAAACCTGATGGAAAACTGCAACGAATTCCCAGCGGCCAATCCGCTGCGGATCCGCAGCCAAATCCGCTGCGGATCCGCTGCGGATCCGCGGCCAATCCGCTGCGGATCCGCAGCCAAATCCGCACATGCCATAACCCTAACCCTACCCCTACCCCTAACCCTACCCGTAACCCTAACCCTACCCCTAACCCTACCCCTAGTTCTAACCCTAACCCTAGTTCTAACCCTAACCCTAGTGGAAAACGAAAAAAAAAAAAAAAAAAAATTTCTTTATTTTATTATTCTCCCTACCTATGGGGGTGATAAAGGGGGGGGGGTATTTATTATTTTTTTTATTTTGATCGCTGTGATAGAACCTACCACAGCGATCAAAATGTACTTGTAAGGAATCTGCCGGCTGGCAGATTCGGCGGGCGCACTGAGCATGCGTCCGCCATATTGGAAGATGGCGGCGCCCAGCGAGGAGACGTACGGACACCGGGAGGATCGGTAAGTATGAAGGGGTGGTGGGGGGGTGGATTGGAGCACAGGGGGGGTGATCGGACCAAAGGGGGGGTGAATTGAAACAAGGAGGGAGCAGACAGGAGGACGGGGGAGCCGGCAGGCGGACGGAGGGGACCGGACCCCATAACGGAGGACTGGGGGGGCGATCGGTGGGTGTGGGGGGGTCACTTAAGTATTTCCAGCCATGGCCGATGATATTGCAGCATCGGCCATGGCTGGATTGTAATATTTCACCATTTTTTTAGGTGAAATATTACAAATCGCTCTGATTGGCTGTTTCACTTTCAACAGCCAATCAGAGCGATCGTAGCCACGGGGGGGTGAAGCCACCCCCCCTGGGCTGAAGCACCACTCCCCCTGTCTCTGCAGATCGGGTAAAATGGGAGTTAACCCCTTCACCCGATCTGCAGGGACGCGATCATTCCATGACGCATACGCTGCATCATAGGTCGGATTGGCACAGACTTTCATGACGCAGCGTATGCGTCAAAGGTCGGGAAGGGGTTAAAATCATACCGCAGAACAATGGTAATGAACTCCCACCAGTGGAAGACTTGATACCCGACGGTGGAGAGGACCAACAAGAGGTGACTGATCTGTCAGCACTGGACACCCTCAATGAACCCAGACATTACCCTACACGGGAAAGAAGGGCTCCATCGAGACTTATTGAAGAGATATAGTTTTAAAAAAAGGGGGAATAAGACAATACAGACATGGTTTTTCTTGGTCATTTTCGTGTTGTTACATTGTCAATATTTGTTTTATGTTGTTAATATATATATATATATATATATATATATATATATATATATATATATATAAAAAAAAAAGGGGATGATGTAATGTATAAGAATTAGATCTGTCTCTTTAAGAAAGGAGGGCGGGAGTTGAGTTTAGTTTCTGTTTCAGTTCTAGCCTGAGGAGGAAAGTTTATGCTGCTAGTATGCTGTATGCTGGAGGAAAAGAGAAGAATAAAATACAGTTAAAGCTTACTCTCTCTTAAATTCCTTACACCGTGTGGACATTACAGATACCATTTCTACACACCTGTCACCCCTAATGCCTAAAATCCAGATGATCATCCGCAAAAACACTGGCCTCTAGTAACAAGATCCTATGCCAAAATTGACGCTTTCAAATCTCCAGCCCTCATGTGTACCAGAGGACCTGGCAAAGTAAACACACTGAATCTACCTACCCAACTCTTCCTCAACACCAGAAGAAAAGGCACCTTTCCTTGTCTCAACTGTGCAGCTTGCTCTAACATTCATTGTAAAACAAAATAAGGTCACAGACCCTAGGACACAGGGCAGGCGTCAGCACCCGGCATACCCGGGCAAGTGCCGGGGCCCTGGCGAGACGGGGGGGCCCATTTACGGTGCGCAGCTGCAGCCAAAATACTCACCCTCCGGGAGTCGGGACCGTCCGTCACCATGGATACGACGCAGCCAGAGTCACTTCCGGGCCGGGCCTGCTGCTGGGACACAGCTGCACCTGCAATACTCACCAGTCACCGCCGGCGCCGCCATCAACATGGATGCGAGTCACTTCCGGGCCGGCGGTGAGAAGAGATCCGGCTGCTGTCATCCAAGCATCCACCTTCCAGGACAGGTCCAGGCGTCCAGCGGCAGCACAGGCACAGTGGCAAGCAGAAAGAGGAGCGGGCAGGAGGCAGGAGCAGCAGTCAGGTGCATGGACGGTGCACCTGGTCCCAGGCTGTGTCCACACAACGGAAGCAACGGCGAGTGAGTCTTCCTCCAAGTTCCTGGACCTGGTCCCAACGCATTGCGGGGGCGGGCGGGGGGGTCGTAATTGCAGCCTGCTGTGAGCCAAGCCTGGTTGACTAGTCCTAGCCTAGACTGTCTGTCTGTCTAAATGGCTGACAGTCTGTGCTACATACTGCGTGGGCTGTGTGTGTTATATACGGTGTGGGCTGTGTGTGTTATATGCAGTGTGGGCTGTTATATACGGCGTGGGTTGTGTGTGTTATAAACTGCGTGGGCTGTGTGTTATATACGGTGTGGGCTGTTATATACGGCATGGGTTGTGCTATATACTGCGTGGGCTGTGTGTGTTATATACGGTGTGGGCTGTGTGTGTTATATACAGTGTGGGCTGTTATATAAGGCGTGGGTTGTGTGTGTTATAAACTGCGTGGGCTGTGTGTTATATATGGTGTGTGTGTTATATACTGCATGGGCTGTGTGTGTTATATATGGTGTGGGCTGTGTGTGTTATATACAGTGTGGGCTGTTATATAAGGCGTGGGTTGTGTGTGTTATAAACTGCTTGGGCTGTGTGTGTTATATACGGTGTGGGCTGTTATATACGGCATGGGTTGTGCTATATACTGCATGGGCTGTGTGTGTTATATACGGTGTGGGCTGTGTGTGTTATATACAGTGTGGGCTGTTATATACGGCGTGGGTTGTGTGTGTTATAAACTGTGTGGGCTGTGTGTGTTATATACGGTGTGGGCTGTTATATACTGCGTGGGCTGTTATATACGGCGTGGGCTGTTATATGCTTCGTGGGCTGTGTGTGTTATATACGGTGTGGGCTGTTATATACGGCGTGGGTTGTGTGTGTTATAAACTGCGTGGGCTGTGTGTGTTATATATAGTGTGGGCTGTTATATACGGCGTGGGTTGTGTGTGTTATAAACTGTGTGGGCTGTGTGTGTTATATACAGTGTGGGCTGTTATATACGGCATGGGTTGTGCTATATACTGCGTGGGCTGCGTGTGTTATATACGGTGTGGGCTGTTATATACGGTGTGGGTTGTGTTATATACTGCGTGGGCTGTTATATGCTTCGTGGGCTGTGTTATTTACTACATGGCTGTTCTATATACTACGTGGGCTGTGTTATATAATATGTGGCTGTGCTATATATTATATGGGCTGTTATATGCTACGTGGGCTGTGCTGTATTATACTACATGGCTGTTCTATATACTACGTGGGCCGTGTTATATACTACATGGCTGTGTTATATGCTATGTGGCTTTGCTATATACTACGTGGGCTGTGTTATATACTACATGGCTGTGTATATATGTAATCATGAATCGTGGTATGTGTTAAAGGGGGGGCCCACTGAGACTCTTTCGCCCGGGGCCCTCAAAAACCTGGAGCCGGCCCTGCTAGGACAGGTAAATCATATTCCATTAAAGGGTCCTTGACCTGTGATTTGAAGTTTGTCATGTATGTTGACAAATGCCCTTGTGGCCTCCTCTACGATGGTGAAGCCACTCAACATCTTAGCCACAAGCCTACCATTGCATGTGGTAAGACTTGGCTCACACTAACACACCACTTTACTGAGGATAGACACTAGGTCTCCCAATTACCTTTCCAGCAGTAGCGCAGCTATAGGGAGGCATTATACTATATAGAGGCTTATGAAGAATACATTATATTATATGGATGCCTATACGGAGTGCATTATTCTATACGTATATAGGCCTATGGGGAGTGCATTATACTGTATGGAGGCCTATGGGGAGTGTATTATACTGTATAGTGGCACTAAGGTGTGGCACCCCTTTAATTTCTACTTGGTATTTTTTACCCTATATATCTCTTGTTGTTTATGTATTGCTTATATCTATACTGCATGTGTAAATAAGCTCAAATATATATTTTTTTCATTATTGCTCGAATGTCCATCTCTTCTTTTTATTTATGCTTTTTTATGGATGAGCTCTTTTTCAATTAGCCTTTTTTGGATTATATACAGGTGAGCATCATACAGTGTAGAGGGGAGCTGTACGGGGGAGACTCGGGACATTACTAAATGTTAAGTGGGCACTAATTGTTGTAGGTGAACTAAGGTTATTTTGACTGTCAAAGGGGCACGCAGAAGGCATTATTACGTTATAGGGGCAAAATGTAAGCATTGATTTCTAGGGCACTTGTAGAGGGCATTAATACATTCTATAAGTTTATGTTAACATTTAGAGGACACACAGTACCACACAGTAGGTGCAGTAGTAGGAACACATACGACATCAGCAGCTCAGCATTGGGGTATCAGCGGGATAATGAGTCTGTGCAGGTTCGGACTAGATGGGGATGGTGCTGGAAATATGAGAAGTCATACGTGTCTTTGTTGGAATCTCTGCTGGAAGACGTTGTCATGTCGGTCTGGGCCAGATGGAAAAGACAGGAAAAGTGAATGACTCCACCAGAAAGAACGTCAGCTGTAAGTCACTATCTATATCTCTACTGTAATCTCTTACATGTTCTGCAGGACTGATACCTACCACTATATGGTCACCATGCGGCAATAATATCAGTGTTGGTCTTTGTAAAGAGATTTTTTTTTTTAGTAACACCGTGGTCATCTGCTGAGGTTCTCCTACATCCACTATTAGGGTGTGCCACTGTAATCAGGGTTACCTGGTTAGGGGCCCACTAACAATTTTTACCCTCCCTCAACCTAAACGCTAGCTATGCCTCTGGTAGTGTCCTATTTTCCACAAGACACTCTGACCCCTCACTGGCCATTGGGCTTCCTAAGTACCTTACTGGATCATCACAATTAATCTACGTAATTCACCTACAAAACTCAACTTGTCAAACCTTTTCCTGTCTTTCGCCACATTGCCCATATCTCACATCCTCTTTGCCTCCTTTTTCTCATTTATATGTAATATTTCACCTTTCAAATCCACTGTCAGTTTTTCAACAGATCTAATTGGCAACATGATCCTATTCTTTCTATTTCTGTTGTAAACAGTTTGTACACTTTAGTCTCCCCGTTTTCACAGCTCCCACATCCTAATAGCATCCCCTGTCTGTCTTTCCATCCTGCTCTGGAACGCACTATTTATTCCCACACTACTGTGCTCCTCTCAATAGGTCACCGTTATGTCCTAATATGATTACAGCTGGTACTTTGCAGGCGCGGGCGTCCTCCCGCAGCCATGACAACTGTATCACCATGCCTCCTCCGCCTGCTTATTAGTGTGCAGTACTCTCCTTTCTTCCTAGACCCCTGAAGTACCCCATCCAGCCTGTGTAAGTACAAACTGCCATACCCCTTCCCCTACCATCCCTCTGTTCTTCCAGCTATTTACAATGAGACTCCTGTTTCCCATCCTACAGACTATACAAGTGTACCTATTATGTAATGCAACCTTATATCCTTCCATCGGCCTTGGTGTCAGTGAGAACTGTCACTTTTCTGTTGTGTTCCTATCTTCTGGGCTACTCCAAGTGAGGCTACTTTAAGGCCATTCTATATACCGCACATGTTACACCCGTATGTCTAGTGTCACCCAAGTGCCATTTTACACAAGTGAATTTGCTTGTTACATCGCTCTCTCACTATGGATATACCTATAGATATGTATATTATGTATATAATGTATGTTCACATGTAATGATTTTATCATATTAATTTTGTATACTATACTCACTATATGTTTTCTTTCTCCCTTAGCAACTTTGTGAACAAGACCAAGGAAGTGTCGAAATGCATATTATTATTATTATTTATTTATATAGCACCATTGATTCCATGGTGCTGTACATGAGAATGGGTTACATACAGATTACAGATATCACTTACAGTAAGCAAACTAACAATTACAGCCTGATACAGAGGGGCGAGGACCCTGCCTTGCGGGCTTACATTCTACAGGATGGTGGGGAAGGAGACTTATTATCATTATCGCATTTCTCACTTCACCTTGATGTCTATATATCTACTATACGTCTACATGTGAAAAAAAATGAAAAAGCGAAGAGTATGCAGTGAATTTCTCCATAAATGGTGGTCTGTATAGACAGGGCCGGTTTAAGACAAAGTGGGACCCTGGGCAAAAGTTTAAAGTGCTAAATACTAGCAACATATTGCAACATCACACTCAAACAGTCAGGTTACATTTTAATGTGCTGGATTCAGAACATTAAACAAGCGTGATTTACAATATTGAAGTCGTTTAGCACTTGCTTCCCGGTCTATTTACACAGGTTAACAAAAAATTATGGGCACAGAATGATCACTAGTAGATCAATCTGCCCTCAAACAGTATCATGTTATCAGTAGCATATCTGCAGTTTGCATTGGGCACTGTGCTGCTGAGGACAATGATTTTTGTTCCGAATCCTTGTATGATTGCCAACATGTTTACACCTATAAACTCTTGTCTCTGCAGCCGGAATTTATAAATTGATGCTGCTTGCACACAAAGTATGTGACACGGTGTATGTTACACACATACATACACACAATATCACACTCATAAGTATACACTGAGAACATACACACAATCATGTAATCATGTATATTCAGAGCACATACACACATGTATACACATGTATACAAGGAACACACACAGAGCACATACACACGTGGTCAAAATTGTTGGTACCCCTTGTTTAATGACAGAAAAACCCACAATGGTCGCAGAAATAATTTGAATCTGACAAAAGTAATAATAAATAAAAAATCTATGAAAATGAACAAATGAAAGTCAGACATTGCTTTTCAACCATGCTTCCAAAGATTAAAAAAAAAAATAAAACTCATGAAATAGGCCTGGACAGAAATGATGGTACACTTAACTTAATACACTGCTCAAAAAAATAAAGGTAACACTAAAATCCCACATCCTATATATTACTGAATGAAATATTCCAGTTGTAAATCTTTATTCATTACATAGTAGAATGTGTTGAGAACAATAAAACCTAAAAATGATCAACGTAAATCATAACTAATATCCCACGGAGGTCTGGAGTTGGAATGATACTCAAAATCAAAGTGGAAAATGAAGTTACAGGCTGATCCAACTTCAGTGGAAATGCCTCAAGACAAGGAAATGATGCTCAGTAGCGTGTGTGGCTTCCACGTGCCTGTATGACCTCCCTACAATGCCTGGGCATGCTCCTGATGAGGCAGCAGATGGTTTCCTGAGGGATCTCCTCCCAGACCTGGACTAAAGCATCCTCCAACTCCTGGACAGTCTGTGGTGCAACGTGACGTTGGTGGATGGTGCGGTACATGATGTCCCAGATGTGTTCAATCGGATTCAGGTCTGGGGAATGGGCAGGCCAGTCCATAGCTTCAATGCCTTCATCTTGCAGGAACTGCTGACACACTCCAGCCACATGAGGTCTGGCATTGATCCGGCATTAGGAGGAACCCAGGGCCAACCGCACCAGCATATGGTCTCACAAGGGGTTTGAGGATCTCATCTCGGTACCTAATAGCAGTCAGGCTACCTCTGGTGGGCATATGGAGGGCTGTGCGGCCCTCTAAAGAAATGCCACCACACACCATTACTGACCCAATGCCAAACCAGTCATGCTGAAGGATTTTGCAGGCAGCAGATCGCTCTCCACAGCATCTCCAGACTCTGCAACGTCTGTCACATGTGCTCAGTGTGAACCTGCTTTCTGTGAAGAGCACAGGGTGCCAGTGGTGAATTTGCCAATCCTGGTGTTCTGTGGCAAATGCTAAGCATCCTGCATGGTGTTGGGCTGTGGGCACAACCCCCATCTGTGGACGTCAGGCACTCAGACCATCCTCATGGAGTCGGTTTCTAACCGTTTGTGCAGACACATGCACATTTGTGGCCTGCTGGATGTCATTTTGCAGGGCTCTGGCAGTGCTCCTCCTGTTCCTCCTGGAACAAAGGCTGAGGTAGCGGTCCTGCTGCTGGGTTGTTGCCCTCCTACAGCCCCCTCCACGTCTCCTGGTGTACTGGCCTGTCTCCTGGTAGCACCTCCAGCCTCTGAACACTACGCTGACAGACACAGCAAACCTTCTTGCCACAGCTTGCATTGGTGTGCCATCCTGGATGAGCTGCACTACCTGAGCCACTTGTGTGGGTTGTAGAGTCCGTCTCATGCTACCATGAGTGTGAAAGCACAGCCAACATTCAAAAGTGACCAAAACATCAGCCAGAAAGCATTGGTACTGAGATGTGGTCTGTGGTCTCCATCTGCAGAACCACTTCTTTATTGAGTGTATCTTGATAATTGGCAAAAATTTCCATCTGTTGTCTATTCAATTTGCACAACAGCATGTGAAATTGATTGTCAAACAGTGTTGCTTCTTAAGTGGATAGTTTGATTTCACAGAAGTTTGATTAACTTGGAGTTATATTCTGTTGTTTAAGTGTTCCCTTTATTTTTTGAGCAGTGTATTTTGTTGCACAACGTTTTGAGGCAATCACTGCACTCAAACGATTCCTGTAACCGTCAATGAGACTCCTGCACTTCTTGACAAGTATTTTGGCCCAATCCTCAAGAGCAAACTACTCTAGTTGTCTCGTGTTTGAAAATTGCTTTTTCCAGACGGCATGTTTCAGCTTTTTCCAAAGATGCTCAATAGAATTTAGGTCAGGGCTCATAGAAGGCCCCTTCACAAAAGTTCAGTGTTTTCCTCTTAGCCATTCTTGGGTGTTTTTAGCTGTAGTTTGGGTCATTATCCTGTTGCAAGGCCATGACGTGCGACTGAGACCAAGCTTTCTGACATTGGGCAGCACATTTCTCTCTAGAATCCCTTGATAGTCTTGAGATTTCATTGTACCTTACACAGATTCTATACACCCTGTGGCAGATGCAGTAAAGCAGCCCCAGAACATAACAGAGCCTCCTCCATGTTTCACAGTAGGGACAGTTTTCTTTTCTTGATATGCTTCATTTTTCCATTTGTGAACATAGAGCTGATGTGCCTTGTCAAAAAGTTCCATGTTTGTCTCATCTGTCCATTGGACATTCTCCCAGAAGCTTTGTGGCTTGTCAATATGTAGTTTGGCAAATTCCAGTATTTTTATGATTTTTTTCAACAATTTTGTCCTCCTTGGTTGTCTCCCATGAAGTCCCCTTTGGCTTATACAATGATGGAAGGTGCAATCTGACACTGATGTTCCTTGATCTTGAAGTTCACCTTTAATCTGTTTAGAGGTTTCTCTGGGCTGTTTTGTTACCATTCATGTTATACGTCTCTTTGATTTGTCATCAATTTTCCTCCTGCAGCCACATCCAGAGAGGTTGGCTACAGTCCCATGGATCTTAAATTTCTGAAAAATATGTGCAACTGTAGTCACAGGAACATGAAGCTGCTTAGAGATGGTCTTATAGCTTTTACCTTTAACATGTTTGTCTATAATTTTCTTTCTAATCTCCTGAGACAACTCTTTCCTTTGCTTCCTCTGGTCCATGTTGAGTGTGATACACACCATATCATCAAATAGCACAGTGAGTATCTGTAGCCCTATATACAGGCCCACTCACTGATTCCAAGATTGTAGACACCTGTGATGCTAGTGGACACATCGTGATTTAACATGTCCCTATTGTCACATTATTTTCAGGGGTACAATCATTTCTGTCCAAGCCTATTTCATGAGTTTTATTTTTTTGTTAATTCTGTGGAAGCATGGTTGAAAAGCAATGTCTGACTTTAATTTGTTCATTTTCATAGATCTTTTATTTATTATTAAGTAATTTATGTGACTATTGTGGGCTTTTCTGTCATTAAACAAGGGGTACCAACAATTTTGACCACATGTGTACATATACATGTATACAGAGCACATACATATAGACACATGCATACATAGAGCACATACAGCACATACATATAGAAATATGTGCATACACAGAGCACCTTCCTACAGACACATGTATATATGCAGACACATATATACCTAATCAGGAGGTCATACATTCTGATGTCTTCACTGATATATACCACAAAGAATCCATACATTCTGATATCTTCACTAGTGTTGAGTGATACCGTCCGATACTTGAAAGTATCGGTATCGGAAAGTATCGGCCGATACCGGCAAAGTATCGGATCTAATCCAATACCGATACCCGATACCAATACAAGTCAATGGGACACCAAGTATCGGACGGTATCCTGTATGGTTCCCAGGGTCTGAAGGAGAGGAAACTCTCCTTCAGGCCCTGGGATCCATATCAATGTGTAAAAGAAAGAATTAAAATAAAAAATAGGGATATACTCACCTCTCCGATGCAGCCTGGACTTTACCGCCGTAACCGGGAGCCGTTGTACCTAAAAATGCGCGCTTGAAGGGCCTTAGATGACGTCACGGCGCTCTGATTGGTCCGTAGCGGTCGCGTGACCGTTACGTGACCAATCACAAAGCAGTGACGTCACCTAAGGTCTTTCAAGCGCTTGAAATACCTTAGAAGACGTCTGCAGCTTCTGATTGGTCGCGTAGCTTTTAAAGCATTATATGTGGGAAAAGGTTGAAAAGTTCCAGGGGTCCGAATACTTTCGCAAGGCACTGTATATCCGCCAGAAACCCATACATTCTGATATCTTCACTAAGTTATACCACCAGGAGCCCATAAATTCTGATGTCTTTACTAATATATATCACTAAAAGCTCATATATTTTAATGTATTCACTAATATATGCCACCAGGAGCACATAGATTCTGATTTTGTCTCTAATATATACTACCAGAAGCCCATACAAGTCCTCACTATTATATACCACTAGCTGAAGAGCCTGGCATTGCCCAGGCATAGTAACTAACTGTGGTTAGTTATAACAAATTATAATTAGTGTTGAGCGATACCGTCCGATACTTGAAAGTATCGGTATCGGAAAGTATTGGCCGATACCGGCA
The DNA here is from genome assembly GCF_051348905.1 of Ranitomeya variabilis. Lineage (NCBI taxonomy): Eukaryota > Metazoa > Chordata > Amphibia > Anura > Dendrobatidae > Ranitomeya > Ranitomeya variabilis. The sequence goes on along the minus strand of NC_135232.1, from coordinate 1,005,352,055 downwards.
AAGTATCGGATCTAATCCGATGCCGATACCCGATACCAATACAAGTCAATGGGACTCAAGTATCGGACGGTATCCCTGATGGTTCCCAGGGTCTGAAGGAGAGGAAACTCTCCTTCAGGCCCTGGGATCCATATTAATGTGTAAAATAAAGAATTAAAATAAAAAATATTGCTATACTCACCTCTCCGACGCAGCCTGGACCTCACCGAGGGAACCGGCAGCGTTCTTTGCTTAAAATGCGCGCGTTTACTTCCTTCCGTGACGTCACGGCTTGTGATTGGTCGCGTGCCGCCCAAGTGGCCGCGACGCGACCAATCACAGCAAGCCGTGACGTAATTTTCAGGTCCTGAATGCCTAATTCTAGGCATTCAGGATTTTAAAATTACGTTCTGGCTTGTGATTGGTCGCGTCGCGGTCACATGGGCGACGCGACCAATCACAAGCCGTGACGTCACGGGAGGCAGGAAACGCGCGCATTTTAAAATTACGTCACGGCTTGTGATTGGTTGCGTGCCGCCCATGTGACCGCGACGCGACCAATCACAGCAAGCCGTGACGTAATTTCAGGTCCTGTATGCCTAATTCTGCATTCAGGACCTGAAATTACGTTACGGCTTGCTGTGATTGGTCGCGTCGCGGTCACATGGGCGGCACGCAACCAATCACAAGCCGTGACGTAATTTTAAAATGCACGCGTTTCCTGCCTCCCGTGACGTCACGGCTTGTGATTGGTCGCATCGCCCATGTGACCGCGACGCGACCAATCACAAGCCGGAACGTAATTTTAAAATCCTGAATGCCTAGAATTAGGCATTCAGGACCTGAAAATTACGTCACGGCTTGCTGTGATTGGTCGCGTCGCGGCCACATGGGCGGCACGCGACCAATCACAAGCCGTGACGTCACGGAAGGAAGTAAACGCGCGCATTTTAAGCAAAGAACGCTGCCGGTTCCCTCGGTGAGGTCCAGGCTGCGTCGGAGAGGTGAGTATAGCAATTTTTTTTATTTTAATTCTTTATTTTACACAATAATGTTGTTTCGATACCGATACCCGATACCACAAAAGTATCGGATCTCGGTATCGGAATTCCGATACCCGCAAGTATCGGCCGATACCCGATACTTGCGATATCGGAATGCTAAACCCACAGAAAAAAAGGTGTACTAGTCCAAAGTAAATGAATAACAAGCTTTATTGAAATACAAACATATACAAAAGGCTAAAATAACGAGGGGTGAAAAACCGGCCCTCAAATAGCACATGCAAGAGGGACCCAACATCACACATCCTCCAAATGAAGGTATAACAGTCCGTAAAAGACCAAAAAGACCCCCTGCTCATACATAATTAGATACATATAATGACCCAACAGTGGGAAACTAAGTAGCAGTGGTCAGCGGCACAACGGACCAGTAGCATACCTGATGGTAGTATTACCCGGACATGTGATGTGGCATCCCCCACCTCCCGACGCGCGTTTCGGATAATCCTTCCTCAAGAGAGGTATATATACCTCTCTTGAGGAAGGATTATCCGAAACGCGCGTCGGGAGGTGGGGGATGCCACATCACATGTCCGGGTAATACTACCATCAGGTATGCTACTGGTCCGTTGTGCCGCTGACCACTGCTACTTAGTTTCCCACTGTTGGGTCATTATATGTATCTAATTATGTATGAGCAGGGGGTCTTTTTGGTCTTTTACGGACTGTTATACCTTCATTTGGAGGATGTGTGATGTTGGGTCCCTCTTGCATGTGCTATTTGAGGGCCGGTTTTTCACCCCTCGTTATTTTAGCCTTTTGTATATGTTTGTATTTCAATAAAGCTTGTTATTCATTTACTTTGGACTAGTACACCTTTTTTTCTGTGGTTTTGTATATGTTTGGTGTGTCCTACACATCGTTTCCATTTGACTTCCATTTATGGCACTATGTTGCTTTTTGTCATTAGGAGTCATATGTGCTTTCCGTGTCTTTATGATATCGGAATGCTCAACACTAATTATAATGATTATATTGCACATAAGAACATTATGTTTCTTTTTTTAATCTGTGTTTTAAGTTTTAAGTTAATGAGATGCTGGTGCTCTGGGGCGTGCCAGTATGCAGATCATTTTTGGTGCTCTGGCCTCATCATGATCATTCTGGGCTTAAATGACAGGTCACTGAACCTTCAGTGACATGCTTCCTATTTTAAAAACTGCGCCTGCGCATTTAATATTGTGGTCTTCAAAATAGAAAAATTTTGCTTCAACAAAACGGTGCAATAGCATCTATCAGCAAGCAATGCTCTCAATCTGCACACTCACTGTGTTCCGAGGACCAGTGTGGGAATGTGCACAAGAAAAATAAATTGTCGCTGTTGAACATAGCAAAGCTCTCACACTGGTACATGGAACACCACCGGCACCATTTTGTTGAAGCAAATTTTTTTAACACAATATTAACCCCTTAAAGACTGCCGATACGACTTTTAACGGTGGCAGTTAAGGGGCCTTATTGCTCCTGTCCCTCATGCTTCTTATCTTTACACAGCATTCTCCTGCACCTCATGCGCCTCCTCCCAGCATTTTTCTGCAGCACAGCTTTTCTCCTTTATAGTCGCCTCCTCCAGCAGCACCTCACACACCTCTTCCATATACAATTGGAAACACTTGATCCCAAGAGAAATTGCACTAAATGCATTTGTAAGCTAAAACTTGGAGGAAACCAGTCAGAGGAAAAGTACATTAGAAACACGTAATTTCTGGATTTTTCTCCCACTCGTGGTTTTGGCTTATAAATACTAAGGTAAAATACTGACCAAATACTAAAAGTGTGAATGTGGCCTTATACACAGCCTCCACCTGCAGCGCCTCACTCTTCTCTATACACAGCCTCATACTGCAGCAGCACCTCACTTCTCTCACTTTCCCATCATACCTCTCATTTTCACCCTTACTCCTCTCATTTTTCCCCCTCACACCTGTCATTTTGACCTCACACCTGTCATTTTCCGATAACGCCACTATTTTCCCCTCACTTCTTTCATTTTTCTCTCACACCTCTTCATATCATCTCACACCTCTCATTTTCACCTCACACCTCTCATTTTCTCCTCACTCCTCTCATTTTCACCTCACTCCTCTCTTCCCCTCACAAGTGCACAGCAACTTCCTGTTATGAGCACAGCAGTGTAATCCATGAGGCTCCTCCCTTTCCCTTGATGTCATGCCTCACAGGAACAACTCCATTCTAGACACGATAGAGCTAGATGTGGCCTGTGCCTCAGGGCCGGCCCGAACGCATAGGCGAACTAGGCGGCCGCCTAGGGCACCGACCCTAAGGGGGAGCCAGAGAAAAAATAGAAAAAATTATAAAAAATCTTTTCAAAAGGCAAAAGGTGTATGGAGCGGAGCTGAATGTGTATGAGGTGTATGGAGCGGAGCCATGTGTGTATGAGGTGTACGGAGCGGAGCCGTGTGTATGAGGTGTATGGAGCGGAGTCGTGTGTGTATGAGGTGTATGGAGCGGAGCTAAATGTGTATGAGGTGTACGGAGCGGAGCCGCATGTGTACGAGGTGTATGGAGCGGAGCGCATGTGTACGGAGCACAGCCGCGTTTGTAGGAGTAGCTATGTGTGGCCATTATACGGTACGAAGTATCATGTGCGGCCAATATACAGTATGGAGCATCATGTGTGGTCATTATACAGTATGGAGCATCATGTGTGGCCATTATACAGTATGGAGCATCATGTGTGGCCATTATACAGTATGGAGCACTGTGTGGCCATATTTTTTTGTTTATAATTATTCTTTATGAAACAGTGTGATCAGCAGTGCTAAATGGGTGTGGTTGGGACGTGGATATGGGTGTGGCTAGTTATGAATGGGTTTGGTCAGAGGCGTGGCCTAAAATTAACTGCGGCGCGCTTAGTGCGCCGCAAACTTTCTCCCTCTTTCCCATCTTCAAAAGTTGGGAGGTATGTTAAAAGTAGTAGGGGCGCAACAAAATAGTTTCGCCTAGGGTGCCGTAATCTCTCGGGCCAGTCCTGCTGTGCCTGCAGCACACTGATACTCTGAAGGCAGCAGCCCTGATTGTAGCTCGCAGTGGCTGGGACATCGCAGCTGGTGAATTTTGCAAGGTGGTTTTCGAGGTGAATGTGTCTCCGCCAGTGTGCGCTAACAAAGTGGCCCGAGTGGATGGGGCTTTGCGTGTGGAATGAGGGTGGCTATGCGAGTGGGTGGGGCTATGTGGAATGGGCATGGCTTGATACATACACACACATACATAGACTCAGATTTATATTATAGATTAGGATCCCATACATTCTGATGTTTTCACTAATATATACACACTGGGAGCTCATACATTCTGATTTTGTTGCTAATATGTACCACCAGAAGCCTGTGAATTCTGATGTCCTCACTAATATATATATATATATATATATATATATACTGTATATATATATATATATATATATACAGTATATATACATGTATATATATACACACATATATATATATATATACAGTATATACCACCGTATATACCACGGAGAGCCCATAAATTTTGATACATTCTAGGCTCAACAGCGTACTTGTGCAGCGTCCAACCTGCAGCATCAAGATGTTCCAACATAGTGGATAGGATTTCAAGAAATCCCATGTCTACTATGTGTCCAGAGCGCCTCACCCATGGAGACAGACATGTGGAACGTCTTTCCAGACCGCAGCATGTCTATTTATCTTGCAGAGACGCAAATCTCCACAAGAGAATTTTCACGAATACAATGTATTGGAATTCGCACGATTCAGTGAACACATGTAGATTCACCTGCGTTTAATAGCCAGCAGCACTTTGGATGCAGTGGACATGCGCTGCGTCCAAAATGCTGCCAATTCCTGATCATTTGCACAAACCCTAAAAGTAAAAACTGACTATGCTGCCCATAGCAATCAATAACAATGCACCTTTAATTGTTATATTCTGTTATTGAAAAATGAAAATACCTCTATGACTGGTTGTGTAGACTGTGTACTGCCATACAGCGGGCCAAGGACAAAGAACATGACCAGGCAATTTGTTAAGGAATTAGTTTTTACTAACTATGAAAACTGAGTCACCCCGGAAACAGCAAGAAAAAAACACAGTTAACTATCACACCTATCCGCTCAACCAATAGGCCCAGTATGTTCTATCGTCTACACTATACACTGTGTTCCAAATTATTATGCAAATTGGATTTAAGTGTTGTAAAGATTTAATTGTTTTGTTTTTCAAATAAACTCATGGATGGTATTGTGTCTCAGGGCTCAATGGATCACTGAAATCAATCTGAAACACATGTGATAATTAGTTTTCCAGGTGATTCTAATTAAAGGAAAACTACTTAAAAATGATGTTCCACATTATTAAGCAGGTCACAGGTTTCAAGCAATATGGGAAATAAAAATGATCTCTCTGTTGATGAAAAGCATCAAATAGTGCAATGCATTGGTCAAGGGATGAAAACAATCAATATTTCCCGAAAACTTAAGCGTGATCATCATACTGTGAAGAGATTTGTGGCTGAATCTGAGCACAGACGTGTTTGTGCTGATAAATGCAGAATGAGGAAGGTTTCTGCCAGGCAAGATCATCGGATTAAGAGAGCAGCTGTTAAAAAGCCATTGCAAACCAGCAAACAGATATTTGAAGCTGCTGGTGCCTCTGGAGTCCCTGGAACCTCTAGGTGTAGGATCCTTCAAAGGCTTGCTGTGGTGCATAAACCTACTATTCGGCCACCCCTAAACAGTGTTCACAAGCAGAAACAGTTGCAGTGGGCCCAGACATACATGAAGATTAATTTTCAAACAGTCTTGCTTACTGATGAGTGTCGAGCAACTGTGGATGGTCCAGATGGATGGAGTAGTGGATGGTTGGTGGATGGCCACCATGTCCCAACAAGGCTGCGACGTCAGCAAGGAGTGGAGGAGTCATGTTTTGGGCTGGAATCATGAGGAAACAGCTGGTAGGGCCCTTTAAGGTTCCTGAGGGTATGAAAATGACCTCTGTAAAGTATATAGAGTTGCTGACTGACAACTTTCTTCCATGGTATAAAAAGGAGAAACGTGCCTTCAGGAGCAAAATCATCTTCATGCATGACAACGCAGCATCTGATGCTGCAAAGAATACCTCTCATTGGCTGCTATGGGCATAAAAGGAGATAAACTCATGGTGTGGCCACCATCTTCCCCTGACCTCAACCCTATAGAGAACCTTTGGAGTATCATCAAGCAAAAGATCTATGAGGGTGGGAGGCAGTTCACACCAAAACAGCAGCTCTGGGAGGCAATTCTGACTTCACGCAAAGAAATACAAGCAGAAATTCCAAAAACTTACAAGTTCAATGGATGCAAGAATTGTGAAGGTGATATCAAAGAAGGGGTCCTATGTTAACATGTAACTTGGCCTGTTAGGATATTTTGGAGTTAAATAGCTTTTTAGTTCTGTGAATGTGACCTCCTAATGCCACAAATTCCACAAATGAGCATTTTCAGTTCTTTAAAACATATCAAATGTTTAGAAATTATACTGTGCCTAATAATTTGGAACAGTGCATTTTTAGTTTTTATTCATTTTGGAGATTATACTGTTATCATTGGGAGGTTTCTCCAATAAAATTCGATGTATATTCTAACGGGTAATGACTTTTATTAGACTGACTGTCATTTGCCCCGACCTTTTAGGAAAATCGGAGAAAAATGTAATTTGCATAATAATTTGGAACATAGTGTAATTTGCTTTACTTGCGGTTCTGTCAAATGCGGTAACCTGGAGTTACCCAGAGCTAGGGTGTAATTAGATGAGTGCAAAAGGCGGCCCCTGCAGTGGTGCAGCGCAGAGATTCACAAACTTAACAATTCTTTAAAATTACAATTCTGTTATGCTATCGGCACACAAGCTCACCCACTGAGGGGAGTACCTAGCTAAGGTTCACACAGCCCTTTTAGCAAACAATGTCTCTAACCGAGAATTTAGATTTGGCGCCAAACTCATCTAAAGTCTGCTTGCACGCTCCCATCGGGATCCCTGTGGTGGGGCCTGAGGTTAACTGAACACAGAAGTGGCTGTCTAATCATCCGAATGTCCGTTTAGCTTGGAGACCGTGGAGTGGGTCTTGAGCTTGTCAGCTGGAGTGCAGACTTTGTCTGACAGGCTAGCAGAAGGCAATTCACATCACAGCTGATGCTTTGGGTGGAATTTAACTCTGTATCCAACCATAGTTGTCTCCCCAACGTGATTCTTCTCTCCTGTGCTCCTGTCACATCTGTCTCTACTAACTGCACTCCAAGATGGCCAGAAGCACCTCTCGGTCATCCTTCAGTTTTTCCAACTGTCACTGGAGGCGGCACAAACTGTTTTTTTTCCCTGTGTACCAACTGACATACAGGTGACAGTCATTTGAATCTGCAAACGGCTGCCATCTAGTGGCTAAAAAACCAAGAACATCTTTTATGTTTACACAGATGTAAAGACACACACACACACACACTGTGTGTCTTTCTATGGGTCGCTACACATGAAACTCAAGACTGCCAGGGGATTCACGGAAACCGCAGTGTGCGAGGAAAAGTGGAGCAGGACCCGGCGTGATGGCTGGGACGGTGCCGGGCGGCGGAGCCAAGCTCCGAGAACGGACGAGAGCCAACAGCTGGGTGAACGCTGGGTATGTAATCAGGCAAGCCGAGGTCAGAAGCCAAGAAGATGAGCAGAAGGGACGAGACAGAAGGATGGTGGAGGACAAGCCAAGGTCAGTAGCCAGATGGGAGCGCAGGACAAAAGAGCTAGACAGAGAGTAGTCAGAGACAAAGCCTGGTGTCAGAACTAGAGAATACAGAGCAGTACTGAATCAAGAAGCAGAAACAGAAACAGAGTCTAAGCTGGGTCATATATATGAAACACTTGAATGAAGTGACGAGATACTGCCACAGCGGCAGATTCTGCGGTCTGGTCTCTGGTAAGTACCCCCACTGCATATTTAGTGAAATGATCAGTCATTACCAAACAATATGAGTGTCCCAAACAGGAGTACCCTATTTGCACATAGTCTCTCATGAGTATCTCCAGCGGAGCGGATGTCCGGATGGTCTGAACAGGAGCTCGCTGTTCCAGACTCTTGCTCAACCCACATGCTCAGCATTTTTGACACGCTTCAATTACCATCTTTTCCAGATCTGGGCAGTATATTATTCTCCACAACCACTTATAAGTCTTTTTGCTCCTAAATGAGTCCCTGTGTCATGGGCCTCACGAGTAGCTACTGGACCTAACAACATGGGAATCACAATCTGATGACTGTGCTGCAACTATGATGGTAAGAATATCTCACAACACAAAAGGCCTGTAATCACACTGAGTTTATCCCACTGACGCAACAGTTTTTTGACCTCTGAGGACAGCTGTGACCACTCCTCTGGCCGAGGTCAAATATTGGCCTGGACCCAGTGTTTTACCCGCTGCACATCTCTGTTGCCATTCTGGGCCCATTCCCAATCCTCAGTAGCTTTTCCAAGCACAGTGTGCATCCCAGAGGCAACCCCACTTGAATGGACCATGATCTGGAAGACAGGCAGTTGAGCTAGGTCAGGGGTCTCAATGTCCTCAAGTTCCTCATCAATACACCTAGCTGGTGGTCCGACAGGAACCTGGGATAATGCTTCTGCATTTTCATATTCCCTTACTGACGGAACTTGATATGGTAGTTAAACTGAGACAGCCGCGACATCCACCTCTGTTCTAGTGCCCCTAGTTTGGCATTTTCCAGGTGGGCCAATGGATTATTGTCAGTCATTACTACTACTTCAGCCCCTGTTAGGTACTCTGCAAATCGTTAAGTCATAGCCCAAACCAAAACCAGTAGCTCTAGCCTGAATTAACTATAGTTTGTGGGATTACGCTCTGTCTCTCTTATGGAACGGCTTCCATAGGCGATCGCTCTCTCTCGGCCATTCTGTACCTGTATTAACACTGCTTCCAGACCATGCAGGCTTCTGTCTTTGTAGAGCAGGAACGGGGTATCAAAGCGGGTGTAAGCCAGAATTGGAGAGCTAGTTAGGGCAGCTTTCACTTCCTCAAAGGCCTTCTGCTGTTGAGGACCCCACTGAATAGGACAATTCTTGGGCCCTCAAGATGTGCCTCTCAGCAGCTCATTTAAATGACCAACCAGATGGGCGAACTTTGGGACAAACCATTGGTAATATCCCATCAGTCCCGAAAGGCTTTCACCTCTCGCAACATTCTCAGCTGAGACCACTTCTGGATTGCCTCCAGCTTAGTGGCAGCTAGCTGCACTCCTTCGGGAGTGACCACGTGACCCAGGTATTCTATATGGTCTTGGAACAATTGGCATTTCTTGGGCTTGATCTTCAGTCCATGGTCTCTAAATCATTTCAGGACTTGTCGTAGTTTCTGCAGATGATCTTCAAATAATGTCCCAAACACCACCACGTCATCCAGGTAAATCAACATGGACTAGAAGTTCAGGTCACCAAGGCAATGTTCTATTAGCCACTGAAATGTCCCAAATGACCAAATGGCATTCGGTTGAACTCATAGATACCCATCGGGAGGATGAATGCCGTCTTCGCCTTGTCCTTCTCTGCTACTGGAACTTGCCAGTATCCACTGGCAAAATCCAGGGTGGAAAAGTACTTAGCCTGACCCAGAGTGGACAGTGATTCTTTGATCTGGAGGAGAGGATAAGCATCACATACTGTGTGAGCATTCAGTTTTCTGTAGCCGACACAGAAGCAGAGGGACCCATCCTTTTTATGTGCCAATACCACTGGTGCTGCCCAAGGACTCTGGCATTCTCGTATGACTTGGTTTTGCAACATGCTGGCCACCATGTTCTTTACTTCTTGGCACAGTTTGGGAGGAATCTGAAGGTAGCATCCAGAATCTTCCCCATGACGAGAGAAGTCCTCCTGGAATTCCCATAGGGTATCTTCCTGAAGCCTCTGCTGAACAGGGGTTACTGTCTTCCAATCCACTCCCATCCGATCCATTATGATTCGGCCGTTCCACTCAGCAGTCGGGTTTTCTTTCCTGGCAACTTCAACAGCATAAGTCCAGGCTGAATTCTGATTGGGCTGGAGGTTGAATCCTGTTCTTCGGAGTATCTTTCCATCAAAGCACATAGACTTCAGCCAGCAGCATACCCCCGAGAATAGTGACTTTGCTATCCAGCACGTTAATGCAACGGATGGACACACAACCATCTTTCACAGTTGCTAGCGCATGGGCCACTAAAGGTCTTGTCTGGGACTCTTCCTTATATATCACATCAGTCAGCACCTCCAGTCCATTCAGCCACTGTTAGGCTCCCACAGGTAACATCAGCAGTTGTTCTCAGTTTGGTGTGATCACCACTGGAACATGTGAGGGTACTCTGACCAAACCCACGGGATGACAGGATGAGGCATTGTTCTAAAAGCTGCAACTTCTCACCACCTGCTGCAGGACCTTTTGGGTTGGCCAGTGAGATGTCATGCGTTGCCAATACCACGGACCTTCAGTAGCGAACAGACGGTGATCCAGATCCCTTAATATGAAATCATAGAACAAACGCGGCAGCACTCACCGATCCTGAAGTAGAAGTTTCCTTTATTGAAACATACGAAGACAAATCTTCACGGCTCGGGGGAGTGAAACAGTGACAGGAGTGTGCAGGGTGAGACGACTGCCGTTTCGCGCTAGAAACAGCCCTCTATGGGTCCAACGGGCCCTTTCGGACTCGGGCCATACCATTACTGTGCGTCTTGCATCCCCTTCTAAGGCATTCAGTGATATTTCTGCTCCCAACTCTGGGACCAAGTTGCACATTTTAATAACACTCAGCGCCCTTTCTGTAAATTCCTGCAATGTCATGATTTTACCATCATATTTTGGCAAATGCTGCAATAGTGCCCCAACTGAAAGGTACCCCGCTGAAACCAAGGCTGTGGCAGGCGGATTCAGCACCTGAGCCGGGGCCATTGGCAATAAGGGATTGTCTCCCTCCATGTTTCTGTCCATGGCGATCGCTGTATCCTGCCGACTACGCCAAGTTGTAGATCGTGTACCGGGGTGGTCTCTCCCAGAATACAATGTGCCGAGGGCAAAGAAATTGACCAGGAAATTTGTTAAGGAACTAGTTTTTACTAACAGCGAAAACTGTGTTACCCCGGAAGCAGCAAGAAAGAAACACAATTAGCTATAACACATACCTAGCCCAGATCAGCTAGGACCCTTATGCTGCACAACCAATAGGCCCAGTATGTTCTATTGGGTACACTATAATTTTCCTGACTTGTGGTACTGCCAAATGCAGTAACCGGGAGTTACTCAGAACAAGGGGTGTAATTAGATGAGTGCAAGAGGCAGCCCCTGCGGCGGTGCAGCACAGAGATTCACAAACTTAACAATTCTTTAAAATTACAATTCTGTCATGCTATCTATACAGAACCTCACTCTCTGAGGGGAGTATCTAGCTAAGGTTCACCCAGCCCTCTTAGCAAGCAATGTCTCTAACTGAGAATTTAGGTTTGGTGCCAAACTCTATCTAAAGTCGGCGTGCACGCTCCCACTGGGATCCCTGTGGTGGGGCCTGAGCTCAGGATTTACCGGCCCTTAACTGAACACAGAAGTGGCTGTCTAATCATCCAAACAGCCGTTTAGCTTGAAGATCGTGGAGTGGATCCTGGACTTGTCACCTGGATTGCACACTTTGTCTGACAGGCTAGCAGATGGCAATTCCAATTGGGTGAATTTAACTCTGTATCCAACCGTAGTTGTCTCCCCATCGTGATTCTTCTCTCCTGTGCTCCTGTCACATCTGTCTCTACTAACTGCACTTCAAAGGGGCCGCCAGCAACTCTGTGTCATCGTCCAGTTTTTCCAACTGTCACTGGAGGCGGCTCAAACTGGTTATCTTCCTGTATGTCAACTGACATACAGGTGACAGTCGTATAAATCTCCAAACCGCTGTCATGTAGTGGCTAACACACCAATAACATCTTTTATGTTTACACAGGTAATAATGTCTACGAAAACAGCTTTAGAAGGAGTGTGGAGTGGGAATCGTCAACCACCTCCTCACAGTTGCTGTCAGCAGTAAAGACAAAATAAAAAAGGGGAGAAGCCAGTGCTGCTTATGGTCAAAACGCAGTACATAAAGTGCACATGCACATATTGATTTCTAACTGTATTTCAAAATGAGACATTTAGCAAACAATTGATCACTTCTTCGAGCCACCCCGCTACGTCACGGCATTCTCATAATGGGACAGTCCTACTCTACGTTTTTTATAATGGCTGTGCCATTACGGCCTCCTAAATGTATTGACAGCAAGCCCACATTAATTGCAAACTGTACCTGAAGCATTTCTGAATCACTCCCATGGCGCCAGAAAGGGCAAGCGCAGATAAAGGTTGACCAGGTCCAGACATAGACATTTCAGGTCCAACCTCCACACTCCCTAACCAGCACCACAGATGAAGGGTGAGACAGGCTTAGATGCAGGTGCACAATCAAACAGAGCCTAGGACAGGGCAGGGCTGCTGTATGTGTGTACAGCAGCCTAGATCAATCACAATGAACACAGAAAGAATGGCGTGCATAACCCAGCACGCAAGGCAACAGTCGTGGTCAGCCACAGACCAATGTCAAAATAAAAATGGGGAGAAGCCAGAGCTACTTATGGTCAGAACGCAATACATAAAGTGCACATGCACATATTGATTTCTAACTGTATTTCAAAATGAGACATTTAGCAAACAATTGATCAATTCTTTGAGCCACCCCGCCACGCCAAGGCATTCTCATAATGCGGCAGTCCTACTCTACATTTTTTATATTCACTATGCCATTACGGCCTCCTAAATTTATTAAAAACAAGACCACATTAATTGCAAACTGTACCTGAAGCATTTCTGAATCACTCCCATGGCGCCAGAAAGGGCAAGCAGTAAAGACAGTTTAATTTTTTTTAACAGGCAATTGAAACCATTGAATAGAGAACTTCTCACCCACACAAGTTATAGGATCAGTCACAATAGTTCCAGGGGCTAATGAGGCCACAACAAAGATGTTACCCAGCGAGTATCTTGTGCCAACATGGATATAAAGTGCAAACATCATGCGAGTGTAGCAAGTTGAGGACATAACAGACTAGAGATATCTGCAATCAGGTCAGTTTTTAGACGGAACATGAAGGATGACTTCTGTTAAAAGAAAATAATTTTACACAGGTTTACTTGATAAAATGACGCACATATAAAAGGGTTGTTCAAAACAGCAATGCCTTTTTAATGTCCCTAATGTGCTGAGCAAATTAAAAAAAAGCAGCTGATGATAAGCTGCAGGGCTCACGTGACATAACCAATGTGTGAATGAGGTCCTGGGAAAGAGAGGATGAGGGGAAAGAGAGGGAGAGCGCTATCTAAGTGTAGTAGATGAGTGAATCTTACTTGGTGAGATAAGTACAACTCAGGGTACCGTTACACTAAATGATTTACCAACGATCACGACCAGCGATACGACCTGGCCGTGATCGTTGGTAAGTCGTTGTGTGGTCACTGGAGAGCTGTCACACAGACAGCTCTCCAGCGACCAACGATGCCGAAGTCCCCGGGTAACCAGGGTAAACATCGGGTTACTAAGCGCAGGGCCGCGCTTAGTAACCCGATGTTTACCCTGGTTACCATTGTAAATGTAAAAAAAAAAACCACTACATACTTACATACCAATGTCCGTCAGGTCCCTCGCCGTCTGCTCCCCGCACTGACTGTGTCAGTGCCGGCCGTAAAGCACAGCACAGCGGTGACGTCACCGCTGTGCTCTGCTTTTACTTTACGGCCGGCGCTCACAGTCAGTGTGGGAAGCCGCCGGCGAGGGACGTGACAGTGAGTATGTAGTGGTTTTTTTTTTTACACTTACAATGGTAACCAGGGTAAACATCGGGTTACTAAGCGCGGCCTTGCGCTTAGTAACCTGATGTTTACCCTGGTTACAAGCGAACACATCGCTGGATCGGTGTCACACACACCGATCCAGCGATGACAGCGGGTGATGCAGCGACGAAAGAAAGTTTCAAACGATCTGCTAAGTCGTACGATTCTCAGCGGGGTCCCTGATCGCAGTAGCGTGTCAGACACAGCGAGATTGTATGTATATCGCTGGAACGTCACGGATCGTGCCGTCGTAGCGACCAAAGTGCCACTGTGAGACGGTACCCTTAAATCTTGCTCACCTGGTATGGTTGTGCAAGGAGGCACAGCACTGGGAAAACTTTGCAAACAAGGGTGATCTTTCCACTGGTTTGCTGCCCATTTGTAATAACATGGAGATGTTTTCCTCTCCCAGAAAAAAATTCCCTCCACATGGATATTGTGAATAAGGATGTTTTAGGGCGCTTCCTTCTGAGGATCCTTGACCCAATTTGGAATAAGAGGGTTATATAGCCAAAGATTTAGGCTAAGTGCATACGTTGCAGAATTGCCACGGAAATTTCCGCGGCAATTCTGCAACTCCTGCCGCGGGTATATCGCATGTGGAATTGGCATGCATATTCCCGCAGAAAACTAGCGTTTTGCAAGCATTATTAGCTTGCAGAATGCTAGCGCTTTCCAAGCGATCTGTAGGAAAACTGATTGACAGGTTGGTCACACTTGTCAAACATAGTGTTTGACAAGTGTGACCAACTTTTTACTATTGATGCAGCCTATGCAGCATCAATAGAAAAAGATAGAATGTTAAAAATAAAAAAAAAATAAAAAAAATGGTTATACTCACCTTCCGCAAACAGCCGATGTCCTCAGCGGCTTCCGTTCCTATAGATGGCGTGTGTGCAGCACCTTCGATGACGTCGGGGTCACGTGACCGCGACGTCATCGCGGTCATGTGACCGTGATGTCATCGCAGGTCCTTCACACACATCATCTATAGGAACGGAAGCGGCCACGTGCACCGCTGAGAGGCGGGAAGACTCCGGGGCCATCAGAAGGTGAGTATATCACGATTTTTTATTTTAATTATTATTTTTTTTAACAATTATATGGTGCCCAGTCCGTGGAGGAGAGTCCCCTCTCCTCCACCCTGGGTACCAACCGCACATGATCTGCTTACTTCCCGCATGGTGGGCATAGCTATGCCCACCACGCGGGAAGTAAGCAGATCAATGCATTCCTAGGCGTGCGGAATCCCCGCGATTCCGCAAATTTAATGAACATGCTGCTTTTTGTCTGGAATGCGATTCCGCTCAGGAAAAAATGCAGCATGTGCACAAAAAATGCGGACTGCATTCTATTAAATAGTATGCTTAATGTGAGCATTTTTTTCGTGGTTTTATAGCGTTTTTATAGCGAAAAACCACGAAAAAAACGCGAAAAATCTGCTACGTGTGCACACAGCCTTAAGGATCTCTGATGTGTCAGATGATATTTTATTGACTATGTGCAGCAAAATTTTATAAAAGACAATAAATACTTATTAAAAAAAACACAATGCATTTTGGCCATGTAGGCTTTCATCAGGTGTATAATAAAATGATTTTGTGAGCTATTTATACTCCATTTTCATTGGGTGTGGTTATACTAACTGAGGAAGCAATCATCATTATCCATCAAACGCTTCCACAGTTAGAATATGTATCTTATAACTTCATCCCCAAGAAAAGAATGTTGTACACATACTGTATGTGTACAACATTGTTTTCTTGGGGATGAAGTTATAATTTTTTTTTATAAGTTTTTATTGTCTTTTATAACATTTTATATTTGCTGCACATAGCCAATAAAATATCATTTGATTCAACATCAGAGATACTTGAGTCTTTGGCTATATAACCCTCTTATTCCAAATTGGTTCAAGGATCCTCTGAAGGAAGCGCCCTGAAACATCCTTATTCGTGACATAACCAATATCACCAGAGTGCCGGTGGACAACTCTCGAGGCAGAGAAGTGGTGTCTGTTCAAGAGGTAAGTTTGTGTTTTTATGTTAAGAGGCACATTAGAAACATGGACAAGGGGCAGCTCACTAGTGGCCAGTTTTTTTCTCATATTTTATTCCCACTGAGTATTCTATTTTTTTTAAACCACCATACAATTCCAGAGATATAGCCTTTTTGTAATTTACCGCTAAACTGCTAATTTTTATGGTCTTTGTTAATAGGGTGTAGTTCACAGGGTAATGATACAGAGCAGCCTAAAGACATGCATCTTTGTAAAGACCATAAAAATTAGCATCAAATAAAAAGGACCACATCTCTGGGACGATAAGGCGGATTAAAATAAAAAATAAAAATAAAAAAACATGCTAAAGGGACCAGTGGGTATAAAGTAAGAAGAAAACTTGGTCACCTTTGACTAAATGACAGGTCCTCTTTCTCTGAAGCACCACTCCAGCATTTTTTTTTTTACTTTACTGTTGAAGTAGTGCCACTAATCTGCATTTCCTGCCCCGGTCTAATACTTACCAGCCACCACTCTGGATGGTAAGTATGAGACCAGTGCTGTTCTTCTGTTATCAGCTCTGCTCCTGTTGGTCTTCAGCAGTTTGTCGGATGTCTGTAGGATCGCTCCAGTGCTTTCTGGGCGAGCCGGAGGTCACTGCTCAATGTAAATCTATGAGAGCCACAACAAGGCTCTAATAGAATTACACTGAGAGCTTGTGACGTTACCTTTGATTTCTGGTCAGTCAGAAGTTGGCGGCATGGGACCAGAGTGGCGCTGGGAGGATGGCAACTGGTAAGTAGAATACTAGGAACAGGGAACTTACATTAATGGCACCACTCCAGTACTAAAATAAAAAAATGCTGGTGGTTTTGTAAAGATGGGAATGTTAGCAGCAAGTGTAATGTTCTGGGGCAGTGAGTTTCACGGAGTGGTGGCAGCATTACTGGCAATTTAATCATAAAACAACTTTTTTTCACTCCTACAATTCTATTCTAGAAAATAAAGATATTCATTTGAGATTTATTAAGTTTTTCCAGTGTTTCTCCTCCGTATTGATAGACTTTATAACTCATGTGCATCACTGCACTTGTCATAATGTTTCCAAATACCGTTGGGTCAATAAAATTGGTAAAGTCAATAAAAACATGTGTCACTTTCCAATAAAGGTGAATGTTTTTCATTCTTCCTTATATTTGTCGAATGCAATTTTTCTAATTTGATTTCAGTCTTTTTCCAAATGATCCTTGAGAGTTCTCAAGCATATGAAGTTAATAAAAAAATAATGTCTGTACGCAGATTAGGAAGTTCTTAAGCAGACAAGTAATTTAATTATGAGTCTTACAAATGAGGAACAAGTTGTTATTTTACTGGGAAACGGATAAAGCTTCGATTTTATTTTAATGTTATTTGGAATTGGAGATAAAATTGATACAGCACTAATATCAAATAATAATATTTCCCCTAGTCAGCTTTTGAGACAATAAAAACAGAGATAATACAAGTGTTGTACGCTTACAGACTAATTTCTTCTTGTTTGTTAATTGTAACAATTTTACAGTTATAGATTGCTTTGCATAACTTTATATATGGAAGTGAATCTATAAGCTTAATTTTAAACTGTTTATATGTGCATCTAGATCTTGGAAATTCATCTCCATCCATAATCTTTAGGTGGCCGGTCTGTTCCTCAATTATTCCGAAATCATTGTATAAATCAATATGCAAATGACATATTGATTCTGAGGTAAAATCTGTGTTTAGTGAAGACAAACTTTAGCATTAATGATATAGGAGCAGGCAGCTGATACTGATGAGATTCTATGTAGATGAAGGAGGAGGAGCCAGAGGCAGAGTTCCTCCCTCCTCCTTCCCCTTCTATCTAAATAGAATCTCATCAGCAGCTGCTGCCATCTTTCTTTGATGTAAATCATTGGTTAACGGGAACCTGTCAGGTTCCCCTTGCTCTCCGACCCAGCAGCATTCACATACGTATAACTAAATTCCCTATCTAAGCAGCTCTATAAAATGTTATTCAGTTAATGAATGTTTAATCCCCTGTGGTGTGACTGGTGGTCGCGTGGTTAATGGGAGGTATGTATCACAGGGATGGATGCTCCCTGCGATGCAACCCGGAGTATTTTGTCTTTAGTGCACGAGAGCACTAAAGATTTCATTTAGTGCACCTGGGTCCAGGTTGCGGGTAGCTATGATAGATGGGAGGGTCTGGCTACCCACATCCCTCACCTCTGAGTGGGGGTGCTCACTGTACCCTTTTCCCTGCAGGAGTTTGAGGACCTGCAGTGATGTCATGATCACGTGACAGTGCATGTGATGTTACCTCACCTGTGGGTGTGGTTACAGGCTACCTAAAGGAGGTGTGTTTAGCTGCGCATGGTAGTGAGTGTTTGGGAGTCTGTCAGTATGGACAGATTTCCATGTGTCCAGTCTGGACACTACAGAGTAGTCTGTGTATTGGGAGGAGAAGCCTTTCTGTGTCTGTGGCTTCAGATAGAGTCCGAGTGCTGGACATTGCACAGCCTGTGTGCCCTCAGACCTGAGAGAGCAGAGATCTTCTATGGACATTAATGCTGTGTCGGCCTAATGTATGGTGTTATGGTTCTCAATGGCAAGAGAACATAGCCCAGCAAACATAAGAACTAGCTCTTGGAAGGATGGAAACTAAACTGACCATGAACTAAACCTGCCGCACAACTAACAGTAGCCGGGTAGCGTAGCCTGCGTTTTATCCCTAGACGCCCAGCGCCGGCCGGAGGACTAACTAATCCTGGCAGAGGAAAATATAGTCCTGGCTCACCTCTAGAGAAATTTCCCCGAAAGGCAGACAGAGGCCCCCACAAATATTGGCGGTGATTTTAGATGAAATGACAAACGTAGTATGAAAATAGGTTTAGCAAAATTGAGGTCCGCTTACTAGATAGCAGGAAGACAGAAAGGGCACTTTCATGGTCAGCTGAAAACCCTATAAAAACACCATCCTGAAATTACTTTAAGACTCTAGTATTAACTCATAACATCAGAGTGGCAATTTCAGATCACAAGAGCTTTCCAGACACAGAAACGAAACTACAGCTGTGAACTGGAACAAAATGCAAAAACAAACAAGGACTAAAGTCCAACTTAGCTGGGAGTTGTCTAGCAGCAGGAACATGCACAGAAAGGCTTCTGATTACAATGTTGACCGGCATGGAAGTGACAGAGGAGCAAGGCTAAATAGCGACTCCCACATCCTGATGGAAACAGGTGAACAGAGAGGATGATGCACACCAGTTCAATTCCACCAGTGGCCACCGGGGGAGCCCAAAATCCAATTTCACAACAGTACCCCCCCCTCAAGGAGGGGGCACCGAACCCTCACCAGAACCACCAGGGCGATCAGGATGAGCCCTATGAAAGGCACGGACCAAATCGGAGGCATGAACATCAGAGGCAGTCACCCAAGAATTATCCTCCTGACCGTATCTCTTCCATTTGACCAGATACTGGAGTTTCCGTCTGGAAACACGGGAGTCCAAGATTTTTTCCACAACGTACTCCAACTCGCCCTCAACCAACACCGGAGCAGGAGGCTCAACGGAAGGCACAACCGGTACCTCATACCTGCGCAATAATGACCGATGAAAAACATTATGAATAGAAAAAGATGCAGGGAGGTCCAAACGGAAGGACACAGGGTTAAGAATCTCCAATATCTTGTACGGGCCGATGAACCGAGGCTTAAACTTGGGAGAAGAAACCCTCATAGGGACAAAACGAGAAGACAACCACACCAAGTCCCCAACACAAAGCCGAGGACCAACCCGACGCCGGCGGTTGGCAAAAAGCTGAGTCTTCTCCTGGGACAACTTCAAATTGTCCACTACCTGCCCCCAAATCTGATGCAACCTCTCCACCACAGCATCCACTCCAGGACAATCCGAAGATTCCACCTGACCAGAAGAAAATCGAGGATGAAACCCCGAATTACAGAAAAAGGGAGACACCAAGGTGGCAGAGCTGGCCCGATTATTGAGGGCAAACTCCGCTAAAGGCAAAAAAGCAACCCAATCATCCTGATCTGCAGACACAAAACACCTCAAATATGTCTCCAAGGTCTGATTCGTCCGCTCGGTCTGGCCATTAGTCTGAGGATGGAAAGCAGACGAGAAAGACAAATCTATGCCCATCCTAGCACAGAATGCTCGCCAAAATCTAGACACGAATTGGGTACCTCTGTCAGAAACGATATTCTCCGGAATACCATGCAAACGGACCACATTTTGAAAAAACAGAGGAACCAACTCGGAAGAAGAAGGCAACTTAGGCAGGGGGACCAAATGGACCATCTTAGAGAAACGATCACACACCACCCAGATGACAGACATCTTCTGAGAAACAGGAAGATCCGAAATAAAATCCATCGAGATGTGCGTCCAGGGCCTCTTCGGGATAGGCAAGGGCAACAACAATCCACTAGCCCGAGAACAACAAGGCTTGGCCCGAGCACAAACGTCACAAGACTGCACGAAGCCTCGCACATCTCGAGACAGGGAAGGCCACCAGAAGGACCTTGCCACCAAATCCCTGGTACCAAAGATTCCAGGATGACCTGCCAACGCAGAAGAATGAACCTCAGAAATGACTTTACTGGTCCAATCATCAGGAACAAACAGTCTACCAGGTGGGCAACGATCAGGTCTATCCGCCTGAAACTCCTGCAAGGCCCGCCGCAGGTCTGGAGAAACGGCAGACAATATCACTCCATCCTTAAGGATACCTGTAGGTTCAGAATTACCAGGGGAGTCAGGCTCAAAACTCCTAGAAAGGGCATCCGCCTTAACATTCTTAGAACCCGGCAGGTAGGACACCACAAAATTAAACCGAGAGAAAAACAACGACCAGCGCGCCTGTCTAGGATTCAGGCGTCTGGCGGACTCAAGATAAATTAGATTTTTGTGGTCAGTCAATACCACCACCTGATGTCTAGCCCCCTCAAGCCAATGACGCCACTCCTCAAAAGCCCACTTCATGGCCAAAAGCTCCCGATTCCCAACATCATAATTCCGCTCGGCGGGCGAAAATTTACGCGAGAAAAAAGCACAAGGTCTCATCACGGAGCAATCGGAACTTCTCTGCGACAAAACCGCCCCAGCTCCGATTTCAGAAGCGTCGACCTCAACCTGAAAAGGAAGAGCAACATCAGGCTGACGCAACACAGGGGCGGAAGAAAAGCGGCGCTTAAGCTCCCGAAAGGCCTCCACAGCAGCAGGGGACCAATCAGCAACATCAGCACCCTTCTTAGTCAAATCAGTCAATGGTTTAACAACATCAGAAAAACCAGCAATAAATCGACGATAAAAGTTAGCAAAGCCCAAAAATTTCTGAAGACTCTTAAGAGAAGAGGGTTGCGTCCAATCACAAATAGCCTGAACCTTGACAGGATCCATCTCGATGGAAGAGGGGGAAAAAATATATCCCAAAAAGGAAATCTTTTGAACCCCAAAAACGCACTTAGAACCCTTCACACACAAGGAATTAGACCGCAAAACCTGAAAAACCCTCCTGACCTGCTGGACATGAGAGTCCCAGTCATCCGAAAAAATCAAAATATCATCCAGATACACAATCATAAATTTATCCAAATAATCACGGAAAATGTCATGCATAAAGGACTGAAAGACTGAAGGGGCATTTGAAAGACCAAAAGGCATCACCAAATACTCAAAGTGGCCCTCGGGCGTATTAAATGCGGTTTTCCACTCATCCCCCTGCTTATTTCGCACCAAATTATACGCCTCACGGAGATCTATCTTAGAGAACCACTTGGCCCCCTTTATGCGAGCAAACAAATCAGTCAGCAGTGGCAACGGATATTGATATTTAACCGTGATTTTATTCAAAAGCCGATAATCAATGCACGGCCTCAAAGAGCCATCTTTCTTAGCCACAAAGAAAAAACCGGCTCCTAAGGGAGATGACGAAGGACGAATATGTCCCTTTTCCAAGGACTCCTTTATATATTCTCGCATAGCAGCATGTTCAGGCACAGACAGATTAAATAAACGACCCTTAGGGTATTTACTACCCGGAATCAAATCTATGGCACAATCGCACTCCCGGTGCGGAGGTAATGAACCAAGCTTAGGTTCTTCAAAAACGTCACGATATTCAGTCAAGAATTCAGGAATCTCAGAGGGAATAGATGATGAAATGGAAACCACAGGTACGTCCCCATGCGTCCCCTTACATCCCCAGCTTAACACAGACATAGCTTTCCAGTCAAGGACTGGGTTATGAGATTGCAGCCATGGCAATCCAAGCACCAACACATCATGTAGGTTATACAGCACAAGAAAGCGAATAATCTCCTGGTGATCTGGATTAATCCGCATAGTTACTTGTGTCCAGTATTGTGGTTTATTGCTAGCCAATGGGGTGGAGTCAATCCCCTTCAGGGGTATAGGAGTTTCAAGAGGCTCCAAATCATACCCACAGCGTTTGGCAAAGGACCACCCCGAAAAAAATTCAGGCAAAGGAATTCTAGGTTCAGATATAGGAACATGAACAACAAAATCTTGTAAATTTTGAACTTTCGTGGTGAGATTATTCAAACCTGCAGCTAAACTCTGAATATCCATTTTAAACAGGTGAACACAGAGCCATTCCAGGATTAGAAGGAGAGAGAGAGAGAAAGGCTGCAATATAGGCAGACTTGCAAGAGATTCAATTACAAGCACACTCAGAACTGAAGGAAAAAAAAAAAAAAAAAAAACAATCTTCAGCAGACTTCTCTTTTCTCTCCTTTCTCTGTCAATTAATTTAACCCTTTGGGGCCGGTCAAACTGTTATGGTTCTCAATGGCAAGAGAACATAGCCCAGCAAACATAAGAACTAGCTCTTGGAAGGATGGAAACTAAACTGACCATGAACTAAACCTGCCGCACAACTAACAGTAGCCGGGTAGCGTAGCCTGCGTTTTATCCCTAGACGCCCAGCGCCGGCCGGAGGACTAACTAATCCTGGCAGAGGAAAATATAGTCCTGGCTCACCTCTAGAGAAATTTCCCCGAAAGGCAGACAGAGGCCCCCACAAATATTGGCGGTGATTTTAGATGAAATGACAAACGTAGTATGAAAATAGGTTTAGCAAAATTGAGGTCCGCTTACTAGATAGCAGGAAGACAGAAAGGGCACTTTCATGGTCAGCTGAAAACCCTATAAAAACACCATCCTGAAATTACTTTAAGACTCTAGTATTAACTCATAACATCAGAGTGGCAATTTCAGATCACAAGAGCTTTCCAGACACAGAAACGAAACTACAGCTGTGAACTGGAACAAAATGCAAAAACAAACAAGGACTAAAGTCCAACTTAGCTGGGAGTTGTCTAGCAGCAGGAACATGCACAGAAAGGCTTCTGATTACAATGTTGACCGGCATGGAAGTGACAGAGGAGCAAGGCTAAATAGCGACTCCCACATCCTGATGGAAACAGGTGAACAGAGAGGATGATGCACACCAGTTCAATTCCACCAGTGGCCACCGGGGGAGCCCAAAATCCAATTTCACAACAGTATGGACTGTTTACCTTTTTGTTGCTGCCTTGATGGTTTATGGAGCAAATAAACCCACATGGACATTGAAGAGAATGTGCCTCCTGTTTCCTCCTACGTATCTAAGTGAGTACAATCCTTACACCCCTAAACACCAGAGGTATTTCCATTTTTGTGTTTCCAGTTCTTGCTCCCCTTTTTCCCACGGCCATAACTTTTTTATTTTTCAGTCAATATGGCCATGTGAGGGCTTGTTTTTTTGTAGAACGAGTTGTACTTTTGAATGGCACCATTGATTTCACCATAATGTGTACTGGAAATTGGGGAAAAAAATTCAAAATTCGGTGAAATTGCAAAAAAAGTGCAATTCCCCAATTGTTGTTTGGATTTATTTTTTACCATGTTCACTAAATGCTAAAACAGATCTGCCAATATAATTCTCCAGGTCATTACGAGTTCACAGACACCAAACATGTCTAAGTTCTTTTTTATTTAAGTTGTGGAAAAAAATCCTAAATTTGAAATAATAAAGTTGCCATTTTCCAAGACTCATAGCGTCTCCATTTTTCGGGATATGCGGCCTTGTGAGGGCTTACTTATTGTGCGCTGATCTGACATTTGCAGCCCTGCTTTATGTAGCAGAAATGCTCAATTGCTATGAGCACTTACCGCTGGGGGGCGCTCATTGCTATGCCGCTATGACAACCACAGTGGTCTCCTGTAGACCCCAGGTTGCTATGCCAACTCATCGGCGACCCACGGTCATGTGACATGGGTGCCGATAGGCGGGGATAATGCTCCTCTGTAGCCGGGAGTGCGCTTCCTGGCTTCAGAGGCGCACTGCGCATAACTGGAATTTAAGAAGACGTCTCTCTTGAACTTCCATCATGTGCAGTGCACCTCTAAAGCCCGTAGGCGTACACCCGGCTACAGAGGCGCACATAAGCGAGATTTACATGATCTGGCATTGACACAGGCTCATATAAATTATGTTATCACTTTCACTGAGGTGGAAGTCCTTTGTGATGTAAACCTGGATTAATGCTCTAGAACACATAGTACTGACAGGGATTAATAGGCCATAATAGGGCCGGGTTTAATCACCTAATGCAGAATTTTGCCAGCAGCACTCATCAGTGACACCCAGGAAACGAGGTCATCATACCCACAGATAGATGCACGTCCAAAGATCCAAGGAATTCATTTAGAAACATCAACCATAAAAATGAATAAAAGGACAGCATCCAAACTTGAGTGAAGTTAATAAATCTACCTATTCTGCCAAATAAATGCATGTGTTTGTCATAATAAAAGAAGATTTATTTACTTCATAGACATTTGTATGCTGTCCTTTTACTCTTTTTAAGGCCGGGTTTAATGTGAGCAGTACAGAGTTTGGCAGGATGGCTGCTCGCCATACCTCTATACCTGGGGTGTGGTTCACATTGTAAAATGGGGCCTGTTTGTCTCACATGGTCTGTGAATAAAGGTGTGCATACTGTGTGTGAAGGTGGGTAGACTTGCATGATTGTGTCACGTTGCTAAACGACTAAGAAACAGGACTGCATCCCAAACGGGCAAATCTGCACTAATTTATGTAACACAGTAACATAGTAACATAGTTAGCATGGCTGAAAAAAGACATTCGTCCATCCAGTTTAGCCTACATTCCGTAAGAATAAATCCCCATATCTACGTCTTTCTAAAGAACCTAATAACTGTAAGATACAATATTGTTATGCTCCAGGAAGACATCCAGGCCTGTCTTGAACCCCTTGACTAAGTTCGCCATCACCACCTCCTCAGGCTAGGAATTCCAGAAGTACTTTTTACTTTATGTTACATTTTATGTCAGACGAGAGCTGTCTTTAAGTTTTCCTGTGATGTGTTTTATGAAGAGTGAAATAAACCAGCCGGACTTTAAAATAGAAACGGTTCCTGTGATACCTTATCCCGCTACCAAGAGAGTAGCTTTGTTACAATAGGAAAAGAGGGCCTTATAAATGCTTTCATCCTTGGACCAACATCCTTGGTAGCCTCATTTGCGGTCTAGGACCGGACCAGAGGTAGGAACTTAGTACTGCAGATTTCTATGCTCTTCTCTAGTGCAACATTAATCTCTAACTAGGGATGAGCGAACCCGAACTGTAAAGTTAGGGGTTCGTACCTTGGTGTCCGGTGCTGAACCCGGACTTCATACTGTACATCAGTATTGCTCTTTGGGTTCGGCACACTAATAAAGCTTGCAAAAGGCACGACAGTGTAAAAAAATAAATAATTTTAAAAAAGCAACGTGCGGTCCCCCTTATTTCTAACAACCAGCCAAGGGAAACCAGAAAGCTGTGAGCTGGTCTAATTATGCTGGGAAGGTGCTGGGACAATATTTATGGCCCTTCCCATTGTATTAATATCAACCCCAGCTGTCTGATTTGCCTTAGCTGGTTATTAAAAAATGGGGGGTATCTTAACAAAATGATGCAGGGTCGCCCCTATTTTTAATAACCAGCTAAGGCAAAACAGATAGCTGGAAGCTAATATTAATAGGCTGGGATGAGTCATAGATATTGGCCTTTTCCCAGCCTAATAAGACCAGCCCTCAGACACTGAAGAAATGACACATCCATTAGATGTGTTAATTCTGGAGCTTATCCTCAGCTCTTCCCAGTTGCCCTGATACAGTGGCAATAGGGGTAATGGGATTGTGGGGTTGATATCAGCTGTGTAATTTCCGCTGACATCAAGCCCACATGTTAGTAATGGAGAGGTGTCTATCTGGCTCCCTCCCTTACTAATAATACAGTAAGTAAAAAGAGATAGCACACACATAAAAGAATCTTTATTTGGAAAAAACTCACAGCAATTTCACTCTTTTACCCATTTATTAAACAAATAAACTCACATCAGTCCGTCATAGTCCAAATGGAGGTCACATGATGATCCCTGTCTCCATCTTCCAGTGTACGGAGCAACAGGGCTCTACAGACTGGAGTAGCAGCCACTGGTGCATCTCAGTCTGTAGTCTGTTTGGTCTTGCGGAGTAAAGCGTGAGACCAGAATGATGAGTGGTGACATGAACGGGAGTGACTTATGTAGCCTAGAGAATGAGGGTGCATAGGTCACTCACGGTTATGTCACTGCTCATCATTCCGGCTCTCAAGCTGTAATCTGCAAGAAGCAGTGGCTGTGAATTGAGGTGACGTCATTAAGTTTACCTCAGTTCACAGCTGCTGGGTTGCTGCTGATGATTCTGTCTATGGGGCTTCTTTCTCGGAAAGGGACTCCATACACTGGACCATGGATAAAGGGATTGTTGAGGGACCTTGAATTGGACTATGGAGGATGGACCAGTGTGGGAATTCGATATGTACTACAGGTTTTTTCTAGTTTTAAGTAAATGGGTAAAAAAGGAGTGATTTTTTACAAATAAATGACTTTTGTGTGTGTGTTTATTTCTTTTGATTGCAGTGTTAGTAATGGGGGTGTCTGATATACGCCTCTCCCTTACTAACCTCTGGGCTTGATGCCAACTGGCATTACAAAGCTTACATCAACCCCATAAACCATTACCCTGATTGCCACTGCACCAGGGCAATCGGGAATAGCCGATGCTAAGTGCCAGAATTGACACATCTAATAAATGCTCCATTTCTGGGGTGACTGGGGGCTGGTCTTATTAGGATGAGAATGGGCCAATATTTATGGACCTTTCCAGCCTATTAGTATTAGCCCCCAGCTGTGTACTTCACCTTAGTTTGTTATATAAAAATAGGGGGACTGTTGTGAACTCTGTTTCCGGGCTCCCTCCTGTGGTCATGAGTGGTACTGTGTGAGTTCTCTCTTTAGGCTCCTCCTGGTGGCTCTTTTTGTTATTTTGCAGGTTTCTGGCAGGATCAGCTGTCTCGTCATCTGCTAGTTAGGTTTCCTATTTAATCCACCTGGTCCTTCATTCCTTGCCTGTTGCCGTTGTATTCAGTGCTATTCTGATTGCTCCTGTCTACATCCGTTATCAGTCTCTCCAAGAGAAGCTAAGTTCTGTTTGCTTATTTTTGCTCATCTGTGTTCAAGATGTTTCCTAGTATATGATGAGTTTTTGTCCAGCTTGCTAATATGTGATTTCCCTGCTTGCTGGTGCTCTGGGGTGCTGTGTTGCTCCCCCCACATCGTTAGTTGGTGTGGGGGTTCTCGCATTCTCTGCGTGGATATTTTTGCATAGGGTTTTTTACTGACCGCACAGATCCCTTGCTATTTTCTGCTATCTAGCGTTAGCGGGCCTCATTTGCTTAACCTGTTTCATCTCTGCGTTTGTCTTTTCCTCTTAACTCACCGTTATTATTTGTGGGGGGCATCTATATCTCAGGAGGCAAGTGAGGTCTTTACTTTCTCTTTAGGGGTAGTCAGTTTCTCAGGCCATGAAGAGACGTCTAGGATTTCAGGAAACGTTCCACGGCTGCCTATAGTGTGTGCGGTTAGGATCAGGTTTGCGGTTAGTCCAGTTACCACATCCCCAGAGCTTGTCCTATTATTTTCTACTTAGCTGGTTAGATTTGTGATCCTAAGCCACTAGGATCATAACAGTGCAACAGGCCAAAAGTGTTAAATGCATCGCAAAAGTGGGATAAGAGAAATCCTGAGTTCAATTTTTTTTTTTCTGCTCTGCAGTCTGTCCTGCTTCTCTCCTCCCCTTAATCTCTGGGTGGCTTTGAGTTCTGCTGCAGACATGGATATTCAGAGTCTGACTTCTAGTGTGGATCATCTTGCTGCAAGGGTGCAAAGCATTCAGGATTTTGTTGTTCACAGTCCTATGTCTGAGCCAAAAGTACCTATTCCTGAGTTTTTTCTGGAGATAGATCTAGGTTTCTGAATTTTAAGAATAATTGTAAATTATTTCTTTCTTTGAGACCTCGTTCCTCTGGTGATTCCGCTCAGCAAGTTAGAATTGTTATCTCTCTGTTACGCGGCGACCCTCAAGATTGGGCCTTCTCCCTGGCGCCAGGAGATCCTGCATTGCTGAATGTGGATGCGTTTTTTCTGGCGCTTGGATTGCTTTATGAGGAACCTAATCTGGAGAACCAGGCAGAAAAGGCCTTGCTGGCTCTCTCTCAGGGTCAGGATGAAGCTGAGGTGTATTGTCAAAAATTTCGGAAATGGTCAGTGCTTACTCAATGGAATGAGTGTGCCCTGGCTGCAAATTTCAGAGAAGGTCTTTCTGAAGCCATTAAGAATGTTATCGTGGGGTTCCCCACGCCTGCGAGTCTGAATGAGTCTATGGCTTTGGCCATTCAGATTGATCGGCGTTTGCTGAAGCGCAAACCTGCGCACCATCTGGCGGTGTTTTCTGAACAGAAACCTGAGTCTATGCAATGTGATAGGATTCTGACCAGAATTGAACGGCAAAATCATAGACGGCAGAATGGGTTGTGCTTTTACTGTGGTGATTCAGCTCATGTTATCTCAGCATGCTCTAAGCGCACAAAAAACTTTGCTAGATCTGTCACCATTGGTACTGTACAGCCTAAATTCATTTTGTCTGTTACTTTGATTTGCTCTCTGTCATCCTACTCAGTTATGGCTTTTGTAGATTCAGGTGCCGCCCTGAATCTGATGGATTTGTCATTTGCCAAGCGCTGTGGTTTTATCCTTGAGCCATTACAGTTCCCTATTCCATTGAAGGGAATTGATGCTACACCATTGGCCAAGAATAAACCTCAATACTGGACTCAAGTGACCATGTGTATGACTCCTGCACATCAGGAGGTGATTCGCTTTCTTGTGTTATATAATTTGCATGACGTTGTCGTGTTGGGTCTGCCATGGTTGCAGGCTCATAATCCAGTCCTGGATTGGAAAGCTATGTCTGTGTTGAGTTGGGGTTGCCAGGGAATTCATGGCGATGCTCCCTTGGTATCAATTGCTTCCTCTACTCCTTCTGAAGTCCCTGAGTTTTTGTTGGACTACCAGGATGTATTTGATGAGCCCAAATCCAGTGCCCTACCTCCTCATAGGGATTGTGATTGTGCTATAAATTTGATTCCTGGTAGTAAGTTCCCTAAGGGACGACTGTTTAATTTGTCTGTACCAGAGCATGCCGCTATGCGGAGCTATGTAAAGGAGTCTTTGGAGAAGGGACATATTCGCCCCTCCTCGTCTCCTCTTGGTGCGGGATTCTTTTTTGTGGCCAAGAAGGATGGTTCGTTGAGACCCTGTATAGATTATCGCCTTCTAAATAAAATCACGGTCAAATTCCAGTATCCCTTGCCATTGTTGTCTGATCTGTTTGCTCGGATTAGGGGGTCTAGTTGGTTCACCAAGATAGATCTTCGCGGTGCGTATAATCTTGTGCGTATAAAACAGGGCGATGAATGGAAAACAGCATTTAATACGCCCGAAGGCCATTTTGAGTACTTGGTGATGCCTTTTGGACTTTCTAATGCCCCTTCTGTGTTTCAGTCCTTCATGCACGATATCTTCCGAGAATATCTGGATAAATTTATGATTGTGTATCTGGATGATATTTTGGTCTTTTCAGATGATTGGGAATCCCATGTGAAGCAGGTCAGGATGGTATTTCAGGTCCTGCGTGCCAATGCCTTGTTTGTGAAGGGTTCCAAATGTCTCTTCGGAGTCCAGAAAGTTTCCTTTTTGGGCTTTATTTTTTCTCCTTCTTCTATTGAGATGGACCCAGTCAAGGTCCAGGCTATTCATGATTGGACTCAACCTACATCGGTTAAGAGTCTTCAGAAGTTCTTGGGTTTTGCTAATTTTTACCGTCGCTTCATTGCTAATTTTTCTGGTGTGGTTAAACCTTTGACGGATTTGACCAAGAAGGGTTCTGATGTGACTAACTGGTCTCCTGCGGCCGTTGAGGCCTTTCAGGAGCTGAAGCGCCGGTTTTCTTCGGCTCCAGTTTTATGTCAGCCAGATGTCTCTCTTCCCTTCCAGGTCGAGGTTGATGCTTCTGAAATTGGAGCAGGGGCTGTTTTGTCACAGAGAAGCTCTGATTGCTCTGTGATGAAGCCATGTGCCTTCTTTTCAAGAAAATTTTCGCCGGCTGAACGAAATTATGATGTTGGTAATCGGGAGTTGTTGGCAATGAAGTGGGCATTTGAGGAGTGGCGACACTGGCTAGAGGGAGCTAAGCATCGTGTGGTAGTCTTGACTGATCATAAAAATTTGATTTATCTTGAGTCGGCCAAGCGGTTGAATCCTAGACAGGCTCGTTGGTCGTTGTTTTTCTCACGTTTCGATTTCGTGGTCTCGTACCTTCCTGGTTCGAAGAACGTGAAGGCTGATGCTCTTTCTAGGAGTTTTGTGCCTGACTCCCCTGGAATTTCTGAGCCGGTTGGTATCCTCAAAGAGGGGGTAATTTTGTCTGCCATTTCCCCAGATTTGCGACGGGTGTTACAGGAATTTCAGGCGGATAGACCTGACCGTTGTCCATCAGAGAGACTGTTTGTCCCAGATAGATGGACCAGCAGAGTTATTTCCGAGGTCCATTCTTCAGTGTTGGCGGGTCATCCTGGGATTTTTGGTACCAGAGATTTGGTGGCTAGATCCTTCTGGTGGCCTTCCTTGTCACGGGATGTGCGTTCCTTTGTGCAGTCCTGTGGGATTTGTGCTCGGGCTAAGCCTTGCTGTTCTCGTGCCAGTGGTTTGCTTTTGCCTTTGCCGGTTCCTAAGAGGCCTTGGACGCATATTTCCATGGATTTTATTTCGGATCTTCCGGTCTCTCAGAGAATGTCTGTCATCTGGGTGGTTTGTGATCATTTTTCTAAAATGGTCCATTTGGTGCCCTTGCCTAAGTTGCCTTCTTCCTCCGATTTGGTTCCGTTATTTTTTCAGAATGTGGTTCGTCTGCACGGCATCCCTGAAAACATTGTGTCTGACAGAGGATCCCAGTTTGTGTCCAGATTTTGGCGGTCCTTTTGTGCTAAGATGGGCATTAATTTGTCTTTTTCGTCGGCCTTCCATCCTCAGACGAATGGCCAAACCGAGCGAACTAACCAGACCTTGGAAACTTATTTGAGATGTTTTGTTTCTGCTGACCAGGATGATTGGGTGGCTTTTTTGCCATTGGCCGAGTTTGCCCTTAATAATCGGGCTAGTTCGGCTACTTTGGTTTCGCCTTTTTTTTGTAATTCTGGTTTTCATCCTCATTTTTCCTCGGGTCAGGTTGAGTCTTCTGACTGTCCTGGGGTGGATTCTGTGGTGGATAGGTTGCAGCAGATTTGGAACCATGTGGTGGACAATTTGATGTTGTCACAAGAGAAGGCTCAGCGCTTTGCTAACCGTCGTCGCTGTGTGGGTCCCCGACTTCGTGTGGGGGATTTGGTGTGGTTGTCTTCTCGTTATGTTCCTATGAAGGTTTCTTCTCCTAAGTTTAAACCTCATTTTATCGGTCCTTATAAAATTTTGGAAATCCTCAACCCTGTGTCATTTCGCTTGGACCTCCCGGCATCGTTTACCATCCATAATGTGTTCCATAGGTCTTTGTTGCGGAGGTATGTGGTGCCTGTGGTTCCTTCTGTTGAGCCTCCTGCTCCGGTGCTGGTTGAGGGAGAATTGGAATACGTGGTGGAGAAGATCTTGGATTCTCGTATTTCAAGACGGAGGCTTCAGTATTTGGTTAAGTGGAAGGGCTATGGTCAGGAGGATAATTCCTGGGTTGTCGCCTCTGATGTTCATGCGGCCGATTTGGTTCGTGCCTTCCATGTGGCTCACCCTGATCTCCCTGGGGGTTCTGGTGAGGGTTCAGTGACCCCTCCTCAAGGGGGGGGTACTGTTGTGAACTCTGTTTCCGGGCTCCCTCCTGTGGTCATGAGTGGTACTGTGTGAGTTCTCTCTTTGGGCTCCTCCTGGTGGCTCTTTGTGTTATTTTGCAGGTTTCTGGCAGGATCAGCTGTCTCGTCATCTGCTAGTTAGGTTTCCTATTTAATCCACCTGGTCCTTCATTCCTTGCCTGTTGCCGTTGTATTCAGTGCTATTCTGATTGCTCCTGTCTACATCCGTTATCAGTCTCTCCAAGAGAAGCTAAGTTCTGTTTGCTTATTTTTGCTCATCTGTGTTCAAGATGTTTCCTAGTATATGATGAGTTTTTGTCCAGCTTGCTAATATGTGATTTCCCTGCTTGCTGGTGCTCTGGGGTGCTGTGTTGCTCCCCCCACATCGTTAGTTGGTGTGGGGGTTCTCGCATTCTCTGCGTGGATATTTTTGCATAGGGTTTTTTACTGACCGCACAGATCCCTTGCTATTTTCTGCTATCTAGCGTTAGCGGGCCTCATTTGCTTAACCTGTTTCATCTCTGCGTTTGTCTTTTCCTCTTAGCTCACCATTATTATTTGTGGGGGGCATCTATATCTCTGGGGGATTTCTCTGAGGCAAGTGAGGTCTTTACTTTCTCTTTAGGGGTAGTCAGTTTCTCAGGCCGTGAAGAGACGTCTAGGATTTCAGGAAACGTTCCACGGCTGCCTATAGTGTGTGCGGTTAGGATCAGGTTTGCGGTTAGTCCAGTTACCACATCCCCAGAGCTCGTCCTATTATTTTCTACTTAGCTGGTTAGATTTGTGATCCTAAGCCACTAGGATCATAACAGGGGACACCACGTCTTTTTTTGGGTCCTCCCATTTTTAATAACCAGCAAAGGGAAAGTATACAGCTGAAGGTTGATATTAATAGGCTGGGAGGCTTATTAGTTATTTGATCCTTTCCAGCCTAAAAATACCAGCCCCAAGCTATTTGCTTTGCCTCGGCTGGTTATTAAAAATAGGGGGGACCCCACATCATTTTTTTGGGTCCCCCTATTTTTAATAACCAGGGAAGGCAAAGCAGACAGATCGGGGCTGATATTAATAGGTTGGAATAGGGTTGAGCGAAACGGGTCGATCATTTTCAAAAGTCGCCGACTTTTGGCTAAGTCGGCGTCTCATGAAACCCGATCCGACCCCTGTGCTTGTCGGCCATGCGGTACGCGACTTTCGCGCCAAAGTCGCGTTTCAATGACGCGAAAAGCGCCATTTCTCAGCCAATGAAGGTGAACGCAGAGTGTGGGCAGCGTGATGACATAGATCCTGGTCCCCACCATCTTAGAGAAGGGCATTGCAGTGATTGGCTTGCTGTCTGCGGCGTCACAGGGGCTATAAAGGGGCGTTCCCGCCGACCGCCATCTTACTGCTGCTGATCTGAGCTTAGGGACAGGTTGCTGCCGCTTCGTCAGAAGCAGGGAGAGCGTTAGGCAGGGTCCACTAACCACCAAACCGCTTGTGCTGCAGCGATTTCCACTGTCCAACACCACCTTCGGTGTGCAGGGACTGTGGAAGCTATTTTTTTTTTTTTTTCCCCTCAGCGCTGTAGCTCATTGGGCTGCCCTAGAAGGCTCCGTGATAGCTGTATTGCTGTGTGTACGCCACTGTGGAAACCAACTGCTTTTTTCAAAGCACATATCCTCTTGTTCCTTCCTTTCTGCACAGCTATCTTTTTTGTTTGTCCACACTTTTTATTTAATTTGTGCATCAGTCCACTCCTATTGCTGCCTGCCATACCTGGCTTACATTACTGCAGGGAGATAGTAATTGTAGGACAGTTTTTTTTTTTTTTTTGTTTTTTTTTTGTGGGAGATTAAGATTGGCATTTCTGCTACAGTGCCATCCCTGTGTGTGCCATCTCTCACTGAGTGGGCCATAGAAAGCCTATTTATTTTTTCCGTGATTTGTGTTCTAAAATCTACCTCAACACAAAAACACTACATCAATCAGTGGGAGAAAAATATTGGCCTCAGTCAGGGCTTGTGTGCCACTGCTGTGTGTGCTATCTCTCATTCAGTGGGCTATAGCAAGCCTATTTTTTTTTTTTTTTTTTAATATTATTTGGTTTCTAATTCTCCCTGAAAAAAAAAAAAAAAACCTAAAAAAACAGTGGGAGAATAATATTGCCCTTTCAGCTTGTGTGCCAGTCTTGACTCCTGGGTGTGCCACCTCTCTCCCTCTCATTCAGTGGGCCATAGAAAGCCTATTTATTTTTTTTTTTAAATATTATTGGGTTTCTAAAGTCTCCCTGAAAAAACAAAAAATACATAAAAAAACAGTGGGAGAGTAATATTGCCCTTTCAGCTTGTGTGCCAGTCTTGACTCCTGGGTGTGCCACCTCTCTCCCTTTCATTCAGTGGGCCATAGAAAGCCTATTTATTTTTTCCGTGATTTGTGTTCTAAATTCTACCTCAACACAAAAACACTACATCAATCAGTGGGAGAAAAATATTGGCCTCAGTCAGGGCTTGTGTGCCACTGCTGTGTGTGCTATCTCTCATTCAGTGGGCTATAGCAAGCCTATTTTTTTTTTTTTTTTTTTTTTAATATTATTTGGTTTCTAAAGTCTCCCTGAAAAAAAAAAAAAAAACCTAAAAAAACAGTGGGAGAGTAATATTGCCCTTTCAGCTTGTGTGCCAGTCTTGACTCCTGGGTGTGCCACCTCTCTCCCTCTCATTCAGTGGGCCATAGAAAGCCTATTTATTTTTTTTTTTAAATATTATTGGGTTTCTAAAGTCTCCCTGAAAAAACAAAAAATACATAAAAAAACAGTGGGAGAGTAATATTGCCCTTTCAGCTTGTGTGCCAGTCTTGACTCCTGGGTGTGCCACCTCTCTCCCTTTCATTCAGTGGGCCATAGAAAGCCTATTTATTTTTTCCGTGATTTGTGTTCTAAATTCTACCTCAACACAAAAACACTACATCAATCAGTGGGAGAAAAATATTGGCCTCAGTCAGGGCTTGTGTGCCACTGCTGTGTGTGCTATCTCTCATTCAGTGGGCTATAGCAAGCCTATTTTTTTTTTTTTTTTTTTTTTTTTAATATTATTTGGTTTCTAAAGTCTCCCTGAAAAAAAAAAAAAAACCTAAAAAAACAGTGGGAGAGTAATATTGCCCTTTCAGCTTGTGTGCCAGTCTTGACTCCTGGGTGTGCCACCTCTCTCCCTCTCATTCAGTGGGCCATAGAAAGCCTATTTATTTATTTTTTTAAATATTATTGGGTTTCTAAAGTCTCCCTGAAAAAACAAAAAATACATAAAAAAACAGTGGGAGAGTAATATTGCCCTTTCAGCTTGTGTGCCAGTCTTGACTCCTGGGTGTGCCACCTCTCTCCCTTTCATTCAGTGGGCCATAGAAAGCCTATTTATTTTTTCCGTGATTTGTGTTCTAAATTCTACCTCAACACAAAAACACTACATCAATCAGTGGGAGAAAAATATTGGCCTCAGTCAGGGCTTGTGTGCCACTGCTGTGTGTGCTATCTCTCATTCAGTGGGCTATAGCAAGCCTATTTTTTTTTTTTTTTTTAATATTATTTGGTTTCTAAAGTCTCCCTGAAAAAAAACAAAAAACCTAAAAAAACAGTGGGAGAGTAATATTGCCCTTTCAGCTTGTGTGCCAGTCTTGACTCCTGGGTGTGCCACCTCTCTCCCTCTCATTCAGTGGGCCATAGAAAGCCTATTTATTTTTTTTTTTAAATATTATTGGGTTTCTAAAGTCTCCCTGAAAAAACAAAAAATACATAAAAAAACAGTGGGAGAGTAATATTGCCCTTTCAGCTTGTGTGCCAGTCTTGACTCCTGGGTGTGCCACCTCTCTCCCTTTCATTCAGTGGGCCATAGAAAGCCTATTTATTTTTTCCGTGATTTGTGTTCTAAATTCTACCTCAACACAAAAACACTACATCAATCAGTGGGAGAAAAATATTGGCCTCAGTCAGGGCTTGTGTGCCACTGCTGTGTGTGCTATCTCTCATTCAGTGGGCTATAGCAAGCCTATTTTTTTTTTTTTTTTTTAATATTATTTGGTTTCTAAAGTCTCCCTGAAAAAAAAAAAAAAACCTAAAAAAACAGTGGGAGAGTAATATTGCCCTTTCAGCTTGTGTGCCAGTCTTGACTCCTGGGTGTGCCACCTCTCTCCCTCTCATTCAGTGGGCCATAGAAAGCCTTTTTTTTTTTGGTTTTTTTAATATTATTTGGTTTCTAAAGTCTCCCTGAAAAAAACAAAAAAAACATAAAAAACAGTGGGAAAGTAATATTGCCCTTTCAGCTTGTGCGCCAGTCTTGACTCCTGGTTGTGCCACCTCTCTCTCTCTAATTGTGGGCCATAGAAAGCCTTTTTTTTTTTTTTTTTTTAATATTATTTGGTTTCTAAAGTCTCCCTGTGAAAAAAAAATAAATAAATTAGGTGGGAGATTAATATTGACATTAGTGCTTGAGTGACAGTCCTGCGTGTGTGTCATCTCTGTGATTTTGTGCCACAGAAAACAGAGTGTGTAACATTGTGCCTGATTTTCCTTGTGGTCTCACCAACCTGTTAAGGGATATTGAAATCATACTGAAGTTATAGCTCACCGTGTAAGTTGTTTGACAGCAACAAATAAAGTTACTTTGGTTAAGATTTTAAAACAATGAGGAAGTCTGGTGCAAGAGGTCGTCGTGGGCGTTCATTGTCAGCTGGTAATGATGGTAGTGGTAGTGGAGCATCAGGTGGTCGTGGGGATAAAAATATTCCACCTAAGTCTGGAGCTGTGGAGCCAGTTTCGTCGTCAGGCTACACAAGGCCTCGAACGCTCTCTTTTCTGGGAGTAGGAAAACCGCTTTTAAAGGCGGAGCAGCAACAGCAAGTTTTGGCTTACATTGCAGACTCAGCCTCTAGCTCTTTTGCCTCCTCTTCCGAAACTGGTAAATGTAAAAGCAGCGCGTCGCTTGTGGATGTTCACGGTCAGGGACAAGTCGCTTCCTTGTCCTCCTCAGCAAAAACTACAACAAGAGAGAAGGATGCAGCAGGCGACACAACGGGTCACTCCATGGAGCTCTTTACACATACCGTCCCTGGCTTAGAAAGTGAAACATTTAACAGGCCATGCCCATTACAAGTATATTCTGACATGGAGTGCACTGATGCACAGCCACAGCCAGAGTACTATGCTGCTCCTTTGACTCAGACCACCACATTGCTCTCTCAGGGTACAGATCCACAATCAGACCCTGATGAGACTATGTTGCCCCGCCACGAACGCTATACCACCGACCGACACAGTGACACAGACGAAGTTGCACACGAGCTCGAAGAGGAGGTAATAGATGACCCAGTTATTGACCCCGATTGGCAGCCATTGGGGGAACAGGGTGCAGGCGGCAGTAGTTCAGAAGCGGAGGTGGAGGAGGGGCCGCAGCAGGCATCAACATCGCAACAGGTTCCATCTGCCGGGCCCGTATCTGGACCAAAACGCGTGTCAAAGCCAAAACCTGTTGGAGCACAGCGTTGCCATCCGGTTAAAGCTCAGTCTGCAATCCCTGAAAAGGGATCCGAGTCTAGGAAGAGTGCAGTCTGGCATTTTTTAAACAACATCCAACTGATCAGCGCAAAGTCATCTGTCAAAAATGTTCAACTAGCTTAAGCAGAGGTCAGAATCTGAAAAGTCTAAATACTAGTTGCATGCATAGACACTTAACCACCATGCATTTTCAAGCCTGGACTAACTACCAAACGTCCCTCAAGGTTGTAGCACCCTCGGCCAATGAAGCTAGTCAGCAACGCAACATCCCTTCCGTCACTGTAAGGCCACCATTTTCCGCACCACCGGCAGTATCTGTGCAGGTTTCTTTGCCAGCCAAAAGCAGTCAGGGTCAGGGAATCACCAGTTTTGTAGGAGGAAATATTGCATCTAGGGCACCGGCGGAAACAATACCGTCTCCAACCGTCTCTCAGTCTGCCATGTACACCGGCACACCCGAAAGTTCCACGATCTCCAGCTCTCCAGTCCAGCTCACCCTACATGAGACTCTGGTTAGAAAAAGGAAGTACTTATCCTCGCATCCGCGTACACAGGGTTTTAACGCCCACATAGCTAGACTAATCTCGTTAGAGATGATGCCCTACCGGTTAGTTGAAAGCGAAGCTTTCAAAGCCCTGATGGAGTACGCTGAACCACGATACGAGCTACCCAGTCGACACTTTTTTTCCAGAAAAGCCATCCCAGCCCTGCACCAGCATGTTAAACAGCGCATCGTCCATGCACTCAGGCAATCTGTGAGTACAAAGGTGCACCTGACTACAGATGCATGGACCAGTAGGCATGGCCAGGGACGTTATGTGTCCATCACGGCACACTGGGTGAATGTGGTGGATGCAGGGTCCACAGGCGACATCAATTTAGGGACAGTTGTGCCTAGCCCACGGTCTAGGAAACAGTTGGCTGTAGGCGTTCGCACCCCCTCCTCCTCCTCCTCCTCGTCCTCCTGCAGAAGCTACAGCTCTTCCACAGAACGCAGTCTGCCAACCACTCCATCGGCAGATGACACTGTTGCACACCAGTTGTCCCATTATGGGCCAGCTACTGCCAAGCGTC
Organism: Ranitomeya variabilis; assembly: GCF_051348905.1. NCBI lineage: Eukaryota > Metazoa > Chordata > Amphibia > Anura > Dendrobatidae > Ranitomeya > Ranitomeya variabilis. The sequence continues at coordinate 1,005,313,167 of NC_135232.1, read as the reverse complement.
AGCAGGCTGTATTGGCTATGAAGTGCTTGGGCGACAATAGACACACCGCGGAAGTTCTGTCCGAGTTCTTGCAACAAGAAACGCAGTCGTGGCTGGGCACAGTAGATCTTGAGGCAGGCAAGGTAGTGAGTGATAACGGAAGGAATTTCATGGCTGCCATCTCCCTTTCCCAACTGAAACACATTCCTTGCCTGGCTCACACCTTAAACCTGGTGGTGCAGTGCTTATTGAAAACTTATCCTGGGTTCTCCGACCTGCTCCTCAAAGTGCGTGCACTTTGCTCACATATCCGACGTTCGCCTGTACACGCCAGCCGTATGCAGACCTATCAGCGGTCTTTGAACCTTCCCCAGCATCGCCTAATCATAGACGTTGCAACAAGGTGGAACTCAACACTGCACATGCTTCAGAGACTGTGCGAACAGAGGCGTGCTGTTATTTATTTGTGGGAGGATACACGGGCAGGCAGTAGGATGGCAGACATGGAGTTGTCAGGTGTGCAGTGGTCTAAGATACAAGACATGTGTCAAGTCCTTCAGTGCTTTGAGGAATGCACATGGCTGGTTAGTGCAGACAACGCCGTAATAAGCATGAGCATCCCCCTAATGCGTCTGCTGATGCAAAGTTTGACGCACATAAAGGAGCAGGCGTCTGCACCAGAGGAAGAGGAAAGCCTTGATGACAGTCAGCCATTGTCTGGTCAGGGCAGTGTACAGGACGAGGTAGCGGGCGAAGAGGAGGTGGAGGACGAGGAGGATGATGGGGATGAGTATATTTTTAATGCCGAACCTTTCCCGGGGGCACAGGAATTTGGTTGCGTGTCACGGCCGGGTTCTGGTTTTTTGAGGGACACAAGTGACGTAGATTTGCCTGCAACTGCCCCTCAACCAATCACAACCGGAGATTTGACAACTGGAACTTTGGCCCACATGGCGGATTATGCCTTACGTATCCTAAAAAGGGACACACGCATTACGAAAATGATGAACGATGACGATTACTGGTTGGCCTGCCTCCTTGATCCACGCTATAAAGGCAAATTGCAAAATATTATGCCACATGAGAACTTGGAACTAATATTAGCAACCAAACAATCAACTCTTGTTGACCGTTTGCTTCAGGCATTCCCAGCACACAGCGCACGTGATCGTTCTCACACGAGCTCCAGGGGGCAGCAGACTAGGAGTGTTAGGGGTGCACACATCAGAAGTGGCGTTGGACAGAGGGGTTTTCTGACCAGGTTGTGGAGTGATTTTGCTATGACCGCAGACAGGACAGGTACTGCTGCATCAATTGAAAGTGACAGGAGACAACATTTGTCCAGTATGGTTACTAACTATTTTTCATCCCTTATCGATGTTCTCCCTCAACCGTCATTCCCATTTGATTACTGGGCCTCCAAATTAGACACCTGGCCAGAATTGGCAGAATATGCATTGCAGGAGCTTGCTTGCCCGGCAGCAAGTGTCCTATCAGAAAGAGTATTCAGTGCTGCAGGTTCAATATTAACCGAAAAAAGGACTCGTCTGGCTACCCAAAATGTTGACGATCTAACATTCATTAAAATGAACCACAACTGGATTTCGAAATCTTTTGCCCCACCTTGCCCGGCCGACACCTAGCTTTCCTATGAAAAGCTCTTGCCTGTGAATTACTTTTCTAATGTCTAATTTGCTGCAGCTGATTGTACAGCATACGACATGTTTACACCTCCCTAAATGGCAAAACTCCCCACACGGGGCCGTGGTATCGCGACTTGGCGCAAGCACCCGTGAGACTGCTGTTTGTCTGAAGAGGTGGGTGTGCTCGCTTTTGGTTGACGGCATTGCTACTGGGTCCCTCATAGTACAATGTAGTGTCTCTGGCGGTGGTGGTGCGCACCCAACGTCAGACACACCGTTGTAACATGAGGGGCCCTGGGGCGGTCCCGCCGGCCTCAAGAGAGTTCCCCCCTACCCCAGCTCAAAATGTGCTCTACCACGTGCAAAATTATGTCGCACAGCTCCACCAATCTTTAGTCTATTCGCTGACATCATTCAATGTCTGGCACTGACAATACAAATTTGTAGACATCTATGATGCAACTTAAAGTAGTCTGTGTCTGTGTCCTATATTGGCACCATTAAATAGTTACTGCCAAATTACTATGTCAGAAACTCAGTAGATGAGCCCACCCCTGTACCTAAGTATGCCACCTTTTTTTTTTGTTTTGGTTGTTTTGCGAGACATTAACATCTATTTATATTTTGGGAGTACTGGGACAGACACTCCTTGCACTACTCCTCCACTCACCACCAAGCTGCCTGTGTATCCATGTAACCGCTGTAAAACTGCCATGAGCCTATTGTTTGTTATTTTAGGCCTTTGATAGCCTGTCTGCGGCCCCTACTTGCAATACTCCTCCACTGACCACCAAGCTGCCTGCCCGTGTATCCATGTAACCGCTGTAAAACTGCCATGAGCCTATTGTTTGTTATTTTAGGCCTTTGATAGCCTGTCTGCGGTCCCTACTTTAAATACTCCTCCACTGACCACCAAGCTGCCTGCCCGTGTATCCATGTAACCGCTGTGAAACTGCCATGAGCCTATTGTTTGTTATGTTAGGCCTTTGATAGCCTGTCTGCGGTCCCTACTTTAAATACTCCTCCACTGACCAGACCACTGCTGCCCGTGTACCCCTGGAACCAATTATAAAGTGCCTACAGCCAGCCCATTTTCTTATGTTAGGCCTTTGAAGCCTGTCTGCGGTCCCTACTTTAAATACTCCTCCACTGACCAGACCACTGCTGCCCGTGTACCCCTGGAACCAATTATAAAGTGCCTACAGCCAGCCCATTTTCTTATGTTAGGCCTTTGAAGCCTGTCTGCGGTCCCTACTTTAAATACTCCTCCACTCACCACCACCAAGCTGCCTGCCCGTGTATCCATGTAACCGCTGTGAAACTGCCATGAGCCTATTGTTTGTTATGTTAGGCCTTTGATAGCCTGTCTGCGGTCCCTACTTTAAATACTCCTCCACTGACCAGACCACTGCTGCCCGTGTACCCCTGGAACCAATTATAAAGTGCCTACAGCCAGCCCATTTTCTTATGTTAGGCCTTTGAAGCCTGTCTGCGGTCCCTACTTTAAATACTCCTCCACTGACCAGACCACTGCTGCCCGTGTACCCCTGGAACCAATTATAAAGTGCCTACAGCCAGCCCATTTTCTTATGTTAGGCCTTTGAAGCCTGTCTGCGGTCCCTACTTTAAATACTCCTCCACTCACCACCACCAAGCTGCCTGCCCGTGTATCCATGTAACCGCTGTGAAACTGCCATGAGCCTATTGTTTGTTATGTTAGGCCTTTGATAGCCTGTCTGCGGTCCCTACTTTAAATACTCCTCCACTGACCAGACCACTGCTGCCCGTGTACCCCTGGAACCAATTATAAAGTGCCTACAGCCAGCCCATTTTCTTATGTTAGGCCTTTGAAGCCTGTCTGCGGTCCCTACTTTAAATACTCCTCCACTGACCAGACCACTGCTGCCCGTGTACCCCTGGAACCAATTATAAAGTGCCTACAGCCAGCCCATTTTCTTATGTTAGGCCTTTGAAGCCTGTCTGCGGTCCCTACTTTAAATACTCCTCCACTCACCACCACCAAGCTGCCTGCCCGTGTATCCATGTAACCGCTGTGAAACTGCCATGAGCCTATTGTTTGTTATGTTAGGCCTTTGATAGCCTGTCTGCGGTCCCTACTTTAAATACTCCTCCACTGACCAGACCACTGCTGCCCGTGTACCCCTGGAACCAATTATAAAGTGCCTACAGCCAGCCCATTTTCTTATGTTAGGCCTTTGAAGCCTGTCTGCGGTCCCTACTTTAAATACTCCTCCACTGACCAGACCACTGCTGCCCGTGTACCCCTGGAACCAATTATAAAGTGCCTACAGCCAGCCCATTTTCTTATGTTAGGCCTTTGAAGCCTGTCTGCGGTCCCTACTTTAAATACTCCTCCACTCACCACCACCAAGCTGCCTGCCCGTGTATCCATGTAACCGCTGTGAAACTGCCATGAGCCTATTGTTTGTTATGTTAGGCCTTTGATAGCCTGTCTGCGGTCCCTACTTTAAATACTCCTCCACTGACCAGACCACTGCTGCCCGTGTACCCCTGGAACCAATTATAAAGTGCCTACAGCCAGCCCATTTTCTTATGTTAGGCCTTTGAAGCCTGTCTGCGGTCCCTACTTTAAATACTCCTCCACTGACCAGACCACTGCTGCCCGTGTACCCCTGGAACCAATTATAAAGTGCCTACAGCCAGCCCATTTTCTTATGTTAGGCCTTTGAAGCCTGTCTGCGGTCCCTACTTTAAATACTCCTCCACTCACCACCACCAAGCTGCCTGCCCGTGTATCCATGTAACCGCTGTGAAACTGCCATGAGCCTATTGTTTGTTATGTTAGGCCTTTGATAGCCTGTCTGCGGTCCCTACTTTAAATACTCCTCCACTGACCAGACCACTGCTGCCCGTGTACCCCTGGAACCAATTATAAAGTGCCTACAGCCAGCCCATTTTCTTATGTTAGGCCTTTGAAGCCTGTCTGCGGTCCCTACTTTAAATACTCCTCCACTCACCACCACCAAGCTGCCTGCCCGTGTATCCATGTAACCGCTGTGAAACTGCCATGAGCCTATTGTTTGTTATGTTAGGCCTTTGATAGCCTGTCTGCGGTCCCTACTTTAAATACTCCTCCACTGACCAGACCACTGCTGCCCGTGTACCCCTGGAACCAATTATAAAGTGCCTACAGCCAGCCCATTTTCTTATGTTAGGCCTTTGAAGCCTGTCTGCGGTCCCTACTTTAAATACTCCTCCACTGACCACCAAGCTGCCTGCCCGTGTATCCATGTAACCGCTGTAAAACTGCCATGAGCCTATTGTTTGTTATTTTAGGCCTTTGATAGCCTGTCTGCGGTCCCTACTTTAAATACTCCTCCACTGACCACCAAGCTGCCTGCCCGTGTATCCATGTAACCGCTGTAAAACTGCCATGAGCCTATTGTTTGTTATTTTAGGCCTTTGATAGCCTGTCTGCGGCCCCTACTTGCAATACTCCTCCACTGACCACCAAGCTGCCTGCCCGTGTATCCATGTAACCGCTGTAAAACTGCCATGAGCCTATTGTTTGTTATTTTAGGCCTTTGATAGCCTGTCTGCGGTCCCTACTTTAAATACTCCTCCACTGACCACCAAGCTGCCTGCCCGTGTATCCATGTAACCGCTGTGAAACTGCCATGAGCCTATTGTTTGTTATGTTAGGCCTTTGATAGCCTGTCTGCGGTCCCTACTTTAAATACTCCTCCACTGACCAGACCACTGCTGCCCGTGTACCCCTGGAACCAATTATAAAGTGCCTACAGCCAGCCCATTTTCTTATGTTAGGCCTTTGAAGCCTGTCTGCGGTCCCTACTTTAAATACTCCTCCACTGACCAGACCACTGCTGCCCGTGTACCCCTGGAACCAATTATAAAGTGCCTACAGCCAGCCCATTTTCTTATGTTAGGCCTTTGAAGCCTGTCTGCGGTCCCTACTTTAAATACTCCTCCACTCAGCACCACCAAGCTGCCTGCCCGTGTATCCATGTAACCGCTGTGAAACTGCCATGAGCCTATTGTTTGTTATGTTAGGCCTTTGATAGCCTGTCTGCGGTCCCTACTTTAAATACTCCTCCACTGACCAGACCACTGCTGCCCGTGTACCCCTGGAACCAATTATAAAGTGCCTACAGCCAGCCCATTTTCTTATGTTAGGCCTTTGAAGCCTGTCTGCGGTCCCTACTTTAAATACTCCTCCACTGACCAGACCACTGCTGCCCGTGTACCCCTGGAACCAATTATAAAGTGCCTACAGCCAGCCCATTTTCTTATGTTAGGCCTTTGAAGCCTGTCTGCGGTCCCTACTTTAAATACTCCTCCACTCACCACCACCAAGCTGCCTGCCCGTGTATCCATGTAACCGCTGTGAAACTGCCATGAGCCTATTGTTTGTTATGTTAGGCCTTTGATAGCCTGTCTGCGGTCCCTACTTTAAATACTCCTCCACTGACCAGACCACTGCTGCCCGTGTACCCCTGGAACCAATTATAAAGTGCCTACAGCCAGCCCATTTTCTTATGTTAGGCCTTTGAAGCCTGTCTGCGGTCCCTACTTTAAATACTCCTCCACTCACCACCACCAAGCTGCCTGCCCGTGTATCCATGTAACCGCTGTGAAACTGCCATGAGCCTATTGTTTGTTATGTTAGGCCTTTGATAGCCTGTCTGCGGTCCCTACTTTAAATACTCCTCCACTGACCAGACCACTGCTGCCCGTGTACCCCTGGAACCAATTATAAAGTGCCTACAGCCAGCCCATTTTCTTATGTTAGGCCTTTGAAGCCTGTCTGCGGTCCCTACTTTAAATACTCCTCCACTGACCACCAAGCTGCCTGCCCGTGTATCCATGTAACCGCTGTAAAACTGCCATGAGCCTATTGTTTGTTATTTTAGGCCTTTGATAGCCTGTCTGCGGTCCCTACTTTAAATACTCCTCCACTGACCACCAAGCTGCCTGCCCGTGTATCCATGTAACCGCTGTAAAACTGCCATGAGCCTATTGTTTGTTATTTTAGGCCTTTGATAGCCTGTCTGCGGCCCCTACTTGCAATACTCCTCCACTGACCACCAAGCTGCCTGCCCGTGTATCCATGTAACCGCTGTAAAACTGCCATGAGCCTATTGTTTGTTATTTTAGGCCTTTGATAGCCTGTCTGCGGTCCCTACTTTAAATACTCCTCCACTGACCACCAAGCTGCCTGCCCGTGTATCCATGTAACCGCTGTGAAACTGCCATGAGCCTATTGTTTGTTATGTTAGGCCTTTGATAGCCTGTCTGCGGTCCCTACTTTAAATACTCCTCCACTGACCAGACCACTGCTGCCCGTGTACCCCTGGAACCAATTATAAAGTGCCTACAGCCAGCCCATTTTCTTATGTTAGGCCTTTGAAGCCTGTCTGCGGTCCCTACTTTAAATACTCCTCCACTGACCAGACCACTGCTGCCCGTGTACCCCTGGAACCAATTATAAAGTGCCTACAGCCAGCCCATTTTCTTATGTTAGGCCTTTGAAGCCTGTCTGCGGTCCCTACTTTAAATACTCCTCCACTGACCACCAAGCTGCCTGCCCGTGTATCCATGTAACCGCTGTAAAACTGCCATGAGCCTATTGTTTGTTATTTTAGGCCTTTGATAGCCTGTCTGCGGTCCCTACTTTAAATACTCCTCCACTGACCACCAAGCTGCCTGCCCGTGTATCCATGTAACCGCTGTAAAACTGCCATGAGCCTATTGTTTGTTATTTTAGGCCTTTGATAGCCTGTCTGCGGCCCCTACTTGCAATACTCCTCCACTGACCACAATGCTGCCTGGAGTGCCTGCCTGTGTATCCATGTAACCGATGTAAAACTGCCATGACTGCCTACTGTTTGTTATTTTAGGCCTTTGATAGCCTGTCTGCAGCCCCTACTTGCAATACTCCTCCACTGACCACACCAATGCTGCCCGTGTACCCCTGGAACCTATTTAAAAGTTCATAGAGCCTAGTTATATATTTTATTTACTATTAATAAGGCCATGATGGACTACGCTGTACCACGCTACAAGCTAACCAGTCGACACTTCTTTTGCGAGAAAAGCCATCCCAACCCTCCACCAGCATGTAGAAGACCGCATTGTCCATGCACTCTGGCAATCTGTGAGTACAAAGGTGCACCTGACAACAGACGCATGGACCTGTAGGCATGGCCACGGAAGATTACGTGTCCATTACGGTGCAATGGGTTAATGTGGTGGATGCATGGTCCACAGGGGACAGCCTACTAAGTCTGTCTGCAGTCCCTAATTCAAATTGTCCTCCACTGTCTAAATCGGAACTTCCACCTTCTGGCTTTCGGCCTATAGTATCAGAAATTAAACTGCATTTGGCCTTCAACTTTGGTTAGGGCCTACTAACGGCTTCTGCCCCTCCCTGGTGTTGCCCTCAACTAAATAAAGCTGAGCTTCAACCTTCTGCTCCAAATTACCATTTTGAAAAATGCAATAGGCTTTTCAGGCCTACTAAAGGTGTCTGTCTGTGTGCCCCTGCCTGGTGTTGTCCTCAACTAAATAAAGCTGAGCTTCAACCTTCCGGCTCTCATTAAGTGGTTTTAAAAAAAAAAAATGGTGGTTAGGGCCTACTAACGGCTTCTGCCCCTCCCTGGTGTTGCCCTCAACTAAATAAAGCTGAGCTTCAACCTTCTGCTCCAAATTACCATTTTGAAAAATGCAATAGGCTTTTCCGGCCTACTAAAGGTGTCTGTCTGTGTGCCCCTCCCTGGTGTTGTCCTCAACTAAATAAAGCTGAGCTTCAACCTTCCGGCTCTCATTATGTGGTTTTAAAAAAAAAAATGGTGGTTAGGGCCTACTAACGGCTTCTGCCCCTCCCTGGTGTTGTCCTCAACTAAATAAAGCTGAGCTTCAACCTTCCGGCTCTCATTATGTGGTTTTAAAAAAAAAAATGGTGGTTAGGGCCTACTAACGGCTTCTGCCCCTCCCTGGTGTTGCCCTCAACTAAATAAAGCTGAGCTTCAACCTTCTGCTCCAAATTACCATTTTGAAAAATGCAATAGGCTTTTCAGGCCTACTAAAGGTGTCTGTCTGTGTGCCCCTCCCTGGTGTTGTCCTCAACTAAATAAAGCTGAGCTTCAACCTTCCGGCTCTCATTATGTGGTTTTAAAAAAAAAAATGGTGGTTAGGGCCTACTAACGGCTTCTGCCCCTCCCTGGTGTTGCCCTCAACTAAATAAAGCTGAGCTTCAACCTTCTGCTCCAAATTACCATTTTGAAAAATGCAATAGGCTTTTCAGGCCTACTAAAGGTGTCTGTCTGTGTGCCCCTCCCTGGTGTTGTCCTCAACTAAATAAAGCTGAGCTTCAACCTTCCGGCTCTCATTATGTGGTTTTAAAAAAAAAAATGGTGGTTAGGGCCTACTAACGGCTTCTGCCCCTCCCTGGTGTTGTCCTCAACTAAATAAAGCTGAGCTTCAACCTTCTGGCTCTCATTATGTGGTTTTAAAAAAAAAAATGGTGGTTAGGGCCTACTAACGGCTTCTGCCCCTCCCTGGTGTTGCCCTCAACTAAATAAAGCTGAGCTTCAACCTTCTGCTCCAAATTACCATTTTGAAAAATGCAATAGGGTTTTCAGGCCTACAAAAGGTGTCTGTCTGTGTGCCCCTCCCTGGTGTTGTCCTCAACTAAATAAAGCTGAGCTTCAACCTTCCGGCTCTCATTATGTGGTTTTAAAAAAAAAAATGGTGGTTAGGGCCTACTAACGGCTTCTGCCCCTCCCTGGTGTTGCCCTCAACTAAATAAAGCTGAGCTTCAACCTTCCGGCTCTCATTATGTGGTTTTAAAAAAAAAAATGGTGGTTAGGGCCTACTAACGGCTTCTGCCCCTCCCTGGTGTTGTCCTCAACTAAATAAAGCTGAGCTTCAACCTTCCGGCTCTCATTATGTGGTTTTAAAAAAAAAAATGGTGGTTAGGGCCTACTAACGGCTTCTGCCCCTCCCTGGTGTTGCCCTCAACTAAATAAAGCTGAGCTTCAACCTTCTGCTCCAAATTACCATTTTGAAAAATGCAATAGGCTTTTCAGGCCTACTAAAGGTGTCTGTCTGTGTGCCCCTCCCTGGTGTTGTCCTCAACTAAATAAAGCTGAGCTTCAACCTTCCGGCTCTCATTATGTGGTTTTAAAAAAAAAAATGGTGGTTAGGGCCTACTAACGGCTTCTGCCCCTCCCTGGTGTTGTCCTCAACTAAATAAAGCTGAGCTTCAACCTTCCGGCTCTCATTATGTGGTTTTAAAAAAAAAAATGGTGGTTAGGGCCTACTAACGGCTTCTGCCCCTCCCTGGTGTTGCCCTCAACTAAATAAAGCTGAGCTTCAACCTTCTGCTCCAAATTACCATTTTGAAAAATGCAATAGGCTTTTCAGGCCTACAAAAGGTGTCTGTCTGTGTGCCCCTCCCTGGTGTTGTCCTCAACTAAATAAAGCTGAGCTTCAACCTTCCGGCTCTCATTATGTGGTTTTAAAAAAAAAAATGGTGGTTAGGGCCTACTAACGGCTTCTGCCCCTCCCTGGTGTTGCCCTCAACTAAATAAAGCTGAGCTTCAACCTTCCGGCTCTCATTATGTGGTTTTAAAAAAAAAAATGGTGGTTAGGGCCTACTAACGGCTTCTGCCCCTCCCTGGTGTTGTCCTCAACTAAATAAAGCTGAGCTTCAACCTTCCGGCTCTCATTATGTGGTTTTAAAAAAAAAATGGTGGTTAGGGCCTACTAACGGCTTCTGCCCCTCCCTGGTGTTGTCCTCAACTAAATAAAGCTGAGCTTCAACCTTCCGGCTCTCATTATGTGGTTTTAAAAAAAAAAATGGTGGTTAGGGCCTACTAACGGCTTCTGCCCCTCCCTGGTGTTGTCCTCAACTAAATAAAGCTGAGCTTCAACCTTCCGGCTCTCATTATGTGGTTTTAAAAAAAAAAATGGTGGTTAGGGCCTACTAACGGCTTCTGCCCCTCCCTGGTGTTGCCCTCAACTAAATAAAGCTGAGCTTCAACCTTCTGCTCCAAATTACCATTTTGAAAAATGCAATAGGCTTTTCAGGCCTACTAAAGGTGTCTGTCTGTGTGCCCCTCCCTGGTGTTGTCCTCAACTAAATAAAGCTGAGCTTCAACCTTCCGGCTCTCATTATGTGGTTTTAAAAAAAAAAATGGTGGTTAGGGCCTACTAACGGCTTCTGCCCCTCCCTGGTGTTGCCCTCAACTAAATAAAGCTGAGCTTCAACCTTCTGCTCCAAATTACCATTTTGAAAAATGCAATAGGCTTTTCAGGCCTACTAAAGGTGTCTGTCTGTGTGCCCCTCCCTGGTGTTGTCCTCAACTAAATAAAGCTGAGCTTCAACCTTCCGGCTCTCATTATGTGGTTTTAAAAAAAAAAATGGTGGTTAGGGCCTACTAACGGCTTCTGCCCCTCCCTGGTGTTGTCCTCAACTAAATAAAGCTGAGCTTCAACCTTCCGGCTCTCATTATGTGGTTTTAAAAAAAAAAATGGTGGTTAGGGCCTACTAACGGCTTCTGCCCCTCCCTGGTGTTGCCCTCAACTAAATAAAGCTGAGCTTCAACCTTCTGCTCCAAATTACCATTTTGAAAAATGCAATAGGCTTTTCAGGCCTACAAAAGGTGTCTGTCTGTGTGCCCCTCCCTGGTGTTGTCCTCAACTAAATAAAGCTGAGCTTCAACCTTCCGGCTCTCATTATGTGGTTTTAAAAAAAAAAATGGTGGTTAGGGCCTACTAACGGCTTCTGCCCCTCCCTGGTGTTGCCCTCAACTAAATAAAGCTGAGCTTCAACCTTCTGCTCCAAATTACCATTTTGAAAAATGCAATAGGCTTTTCAGGCCTACTAAAGGTGTCTGTCTGTGTGCCCCTGCCTGGTGTTGTCCTCAACTAAATAAAGCTGAGCTTCAACCTTCCGGCTCTCATTAAGTGGTTTTAAAAAAAAAAAATGGTGGTTAGGGCCTACTAACGGCTTCTGCCCCTCCCTGGTGTTGCCCTCAACTAAATAAAGCTGAGCTTCAACCTTCTGCTCCAAATTACCATTTTGAAAAATGCAATAGGCTTTTCAGGCCTACTAAAGGTGTCTGTCTGTGTGCCCCTCCCTGGTGTTGTCCTCAACTAAATAAAGCTGAGCTTCAACCTTCCGGCTCTCATTATGTGGTTTTAAAAAAAAAAATGGTGGTTAGGGCCTACTAACGGCTTCTGCCCCTCCCTGGTGTTGTCCTCAACTAAATAAAGCTGAGCTTCAACCTTCCGGCTCTCATTATGTGGTTTTAAAAAAAAAAATGGTGGTTAGGGCCTACTAACGGCTTCTGCCCCTCCCTGGTGTTGTCCTCAACTAAATAAAGCTGAGCTTCAACCTTCCGGCTCTCATTATGTGGTTTTAAAAAAAAAAATGGTGGTTAGGGCCTACTAACGGCTTCTGCCCCTCCCTGGTGTTGCCCTCAACTAAATAAAGCTGAGCTTCAACCTTCTGCTCCAAATTACCATTTTGAAAAATGCAATAGGCTTTTCAGGCCTACAAAAGGTGTCTGTCTGTGTGCCCCTCCCTGGTGTTGTCCTCAACTAAATAAAGCTGAGCTTCAACCTTCCGGCTCTCATTATGTGGTTTTAAAAAAAAAAATGGTGGTTAGGGCCTACTAACGGCTTCTGCCCCTCCCTGGTGTTGTCCTCAACTAAATAAAGCTGAGCTTCAACCTTCCGGCTCTCATTATGTGGTTTTAAAAAAAAAAATGGTGGTTAGGGCCTACTAACGGCTTCTGCCCCTCCCTGGTGTTGTCCTCAACTAAATAAAGCTGAGCTTCAACCTTCCGGCTCTCATTAAGTGGTTTTAAAAAAAAAAAATGGTGGTTAGGGCCTACTAACGGCTTCTGCCCCTCCCTGGTGTTGTCCTCAACTAAATAAAGCTGAGCTTCAACCTTCCGGCTCTCATTAAGTGGTTTTAAAAAAAAAATGGTGGTTAGGGCCTACTAACGGCTTCTGCCCCTCCCTGGTGTTGCCCTCAACTAAATAAAGCTGAGCTTCAACCTTCTGCTCCAAATTACCATTTTGAAAAATGCAATAGGCTTTTCCGGCCTACTAAAGGTGTCTGTCTGTGTGCCCCTGCCTGGTGTTGCCCTCAACTAAATAAAGCTGAGCTTCAACCTTCTGCTCCAAATTACCATTTTAAAAAATGCAATAGGCTTTTCCGGCCTACTAAAGGTGTCTGCCCCTCCCTGGTGTTGTCCTCAACTGAACAAAGCTGAGCTTCCACATTCTGGCTTTCGCCCTATACTATCAGATATTAAACTGCATTTGGCCTACTAGTGTGGTTAGGCCCTTGAAACAGTGTCTGCTGCTCTTGGGTTTGCTACTCCACTGAACAAAGCAATGCCGCCTGTTTAGTCCTGTTACCAATTTTGAACTGCATGTAGCCTACTTTATTCTTTGGCCCTATATCTGTTTCCTCCTCATCCTGCCCATTGCCCAGCCACTGCTAAATGAGTCTGCTGGTACATTGACCTAGACCACTACATTCCCCTTGTACTCTACACAGCCAGAATCTGTCCCTGCTGAAAGTAAGGTTCCCCTTCCCGCATGTTATACCACCTTACACAGGGACAAAGAGGAAGGTGCAGATGAAAGTGCAGGTTCCTTCATCAGGTGGGGGGGCATACTCGTTGGCGACGTCACTGGCACAGGGCCCCTCAGAGTACGCAAAAGTGTCGCTGCTGGTGGGAGGCGCCCCCGCCATGCAAACACACCGCCGTACTTTGAGGGGCCCTGTGCCAGTGGCAATGCGAACGAGTGGGCCCCCCCCCTGCTTGCTCAGGATCACAGCACTTGCAACTTTTAAATACTTACCTTTCCCTGCAACACCGCCGTGACGTAGTCCGCATTTCCTGGGCCCACGAAAAACTTGAGCCAGCCCTACTCCCCCCACAACTTTCCCCCAATTCCCTATGCCCAACTATTATTATACAGTTAATTAAGATTGGCAAGCTTCAGAAACAAGAATGGATGTTTTTGGCATTAAAATGGGCACTGTAGGTGTTTTCCTGGCCTCCACTCACTGCCGACTATGCTTCCCCATTGACTTGCATTGGGTTTCGTGTTTCGGTCGATCCCCGACTTTTAGCGATAATCGGCCGACTGCACTCGACTCGACTCTGGACAAAATCGGGTTTCCCAAAACCCTACTCGATCTTAAAAAAATGAAAGTCGCTCAACCCTAGGTTGGAAAGCTCCATAAATAATGGCCCCTTCCGAGCATAATAAGACCAGCTCATAGTTGTCTGCTTTGCCTTGGTTGGTTATTAAAAATAGGGGTACCTCATGTTGTTTTTTCATTTATTTACTTCTTTATTAGCAATTATAATAAACTACACATAAAAGGCACAGCTCTATTCCTCCATGTGGACCTCCGCCTACTGATTCAAAATTATTGTTATTTTTTTCTGTTATTTTAAGTCATTTTCCTATCTACATTTGTTTGCAGGGCAATTGTCCTGCTCTTACCACCATTTTGCTTCCTGCAGCAGCCCCATAGACCTTACTACGGCCATTTTGCAGCTATTTTACAGCATCAAAGTTCGGGCCCCCATTGACTTATGTGGGGTTCAGGGTGAAGTTTGAGTTAAGTTTTGTCCCTGAACCGAACTTTGGATTAAAGTTTGGAGGAACTCGCTGAACCTGAACTTCCATGGGACCGCTCCTCAATGCCTCTAACCCCCTCCTTTCTAGAATAACAGCCAATTTTACATAGAATGGAAAGGGAAGTAAACCTAGGACAATTATATGAAGATTACATGGCACCAACAAATTCTGCAGTACTGTACAGATATTGTCACCATCACATCCAATTAACAGGACTTATCATCTAATTTTGCTATATGCGGCACATACTTTACAAATGTCATAGGAAGCTAACTAAACTATGGCAGCATGGATTGTTGCTTCTATTTTACACTTTCATCTGCAGTCTTATAAGATGGTAGAAAAAAAAGTAGCTCTGGGCTGCAGAAAGTGTAAATCCAGGTCATGACCATTCTTTTTTTTATCAACTAAGTATATTCATTCAACTGTAAAACCAGTCTGGATTCTGAGTAAATTCTTTCCTTTGAGACCCAGAATATCTCTGGTTTCTCCAAAACCAGAGAAGCAGGATTATGGGTATTACATAGATTACAGGTCTAAGCAGTTGACAAAAGCAAGATTTGTTAGAATTCAAAGCAAACTCTCTGTAAAATAGGAAAGATACCAGGTCGAAGAACAACTTTAAACCAAATAGCATAATAAAATAATGCATTTCTACATAAGTATGTAAGCTTCCTCTTGTCTTGTAGTGTTGGCGAGTACTAAAGTGATTTAATGGTATTTGCTGTGTCAGTACTGTGCAGCCCCTGTCTCTCACACTTTTGCTCTTGTGCACGGAGTATACACAGTACTGTGATAAAGTTTTAGGCTGTAGTAAAAAAAATGCAAAATGGATGAACAAAAGAGAAATCTAAATCCAATCAATATTTGGTGTGACAATCACTTGCCTTCAAAAGAGTATGACTTTCTCAGAGGTGTCATTTGGGGCTCAGCACAGGGGACAAAAAAATCATATATCAGTGGCCCCTAACATGGGCAACCATGCTCACAACTATGTTGGCGCAGCCTAATCATATTAGGTACCCCAGCAGATGTCCATTCTGTTGCTTAAACTAAAGACATAGAGATTGCTAAAAAACACATGAAGGACTCCCAGACTATGAGAAATAAGATTCTCTGGTCTGATGAGATGAAAATAGACCTTATTTTGTGATAATTCTAAAGTGGTATGTTTGGAGAAAACCAGGCACTGCTCATCACCTGCCCAATACAATCTCAACAGTGAAACATGGTGGTGTCAGCATCATGCTATAGGGATGTTTTTCATCTGCAGGGACAGGATGGCTGGTTATCATTGAAGGAAACATGAGTGTGGCCAAGTACAGAGATATCCTGGATGAAAGCCTCTTCCAGAAAGCTCTGGACCTCAGACTTGGCCAAGGGTTCTCCTTCTAACAATACAATGACCTTGAGCACACAGCTAACATAACAAAGGAGTGGCTTCAGAACAACTTTGTGACCATTCTTGACTGGACCAGCCAGAGCCCTGACCTAAACCCATTTGAGCATCTCTGGAGAGACCAGAAAATGGCTGTTCACCAACGGTCACCATCCAACCTGACGGAACTGGAGAAGATCTGCAAGGAAGAATAGCAGAGGAAAAACTTTTTGCATCGTTCCCAAGATGACTCATGGCTGTACTAGCTCAAAAGGGTGCTTCTACTCAATGCTGAGCAAAGGATCTGAATACTTATGACCATAAGATATTTCAATTTTTCTTTTTTAATAAATTTGCAAAAATTACTACATTTCTATTTTTTTTCAGGCAAGATGAGGTGCAGAGTGCATATTAATGAGAATTTTTTTTTTTTAATTTACGAAATGGCTGCAATGAAACAGAGTGAAAAATTTAAAGGGGTCCATATACTTTTCGTACCCACTATGTATATATATATATATATATATATATATATATAATAAATATATATTATATATATACAATAAAGACCAAAAGTTTGGACACCCTTCTCATTTAAAGATTTTTTTTGTATTTTCATGACTTTGAAAATTGTACAGTACATTCACACTGAAGGCATCAAAACTATGAATTAACACATGTGGAATTATATACTTAACAAAAAAGTGTGAAACCACTGAAATTATGTCTTATATTCTAGGTTCTTCAAAGTAGCCACCTTTTGCTTTGATGACTGTTTTGCACACTCTTGGCATTTTCTTGATGAGCTTCAAGAGGTAGTCACTGGGAATGGTTTTCATTTCACAGGTGTGCCCTGTCAGGTTTAGTAAGTGGGATTTCTTGCCTTATAGATGGTGTTGGGACCATCAGTTGTGTTGTGCAGAAGTCTGGTGGATACACAACTGATAGTCCTACTGAATAGACTGTTAGATTTTGTATTATGGCAAGAAAAAAGCAGCTAAGTAAAGAAAAACGAGTGGCCATCATTACTTTAAGAAATGAAGGTCAGTCAGTCCGAAAAATTGGGAAACCTTTGAAAGTGTCCCCAAGTGCAGTGGCAAAAACCATCAAGTGCTACAAAGAAACTGGCTCACATGAGGACTGCCCCAGGAAAGGAAGACCAAGAGTCACCTCTGCTTCTGAGGATAAGTTTAACCAAGTCACCAGCCTCAGAAATCGCAAATTAACAGCAGCTCAGATTAGAGACCAGGTCAATGCCACACAGTTCTAGCAGCAGACACATCTCTACAACAACTGTTAAGAGGAGACTTTGTGCAGCAGGCCTTCATGGTAAAATAGCTGCTTGGAAACCACTGCTAAGGACAGGCAACAAGCAGAAGAGTCTTGTTTGGGCTAAAGAACGCAAGGAATGGACATTAGACCAGTGGAAATCTGTGCTTTGGTCTGATGAGTCCAAGCTTGAGATCTTTGGTTCCAACCACCGTATCTTTGTGCGATGCAGAAAAGGTGAACAGATGGACTCTACATGCCAGGTTCCCACCATGGAGCATGGAGGAGGAGGTGTGATGGTGTGGGGGTGCTTTGCTGGTGACACTGTTGGGGATTTATTCAAAATTGAAGGCATACTGAACTAGCATGGCTACCACAGCATCATGCAGCAGCATGCTATTCCATCCGGTTTGCATTTAGTTGGACCATCATTTATGTTTCAACAGGACAATGACCCCAAACACACCTCCAGGCTGTGTAAGGGCTATTTGACCAAGAAGGAAAGTGATGGGGTGCTACGCCATATGAACTGGCCTCCACAGTCACCAGACCTGATCCCAATCGAGATGGTTTGGGGTGAGCTGGACAGCAGAGTGAAGGCAAAAGAGCCAACAAATGCTAAGCATCTCTGGGAACTCCTTCAAGATTGTTGGAAGTCCATTCCTGGTGACTACCTCTTGAAGCTCATCAAGAGAATGCCAAGAGAGTAAGAGTGTGCAAAGCAGTCATCAAAGCAAAAGGTGGCTACTTTGAAGAACCTAGAATATAAGACATAATTTCAGTTGTTTCACACTTTTTTGTTAAGTATATAATGTAATGTAATGTAATAATGCAATGTAATGTATGTAATCCACATGTGTTAATTCATAGTTTTGATGCCTTGTGATGAGGAAAATGTTTTGGTTTTGTCCAAGGCATAACAGATGTTGCACCGATTCCCTGCACACCTGAAAGATCCCTTGAGATATAGCCAAGTAATAGTAGTGTCAGATTTGTGAAACAAACTGGGGGATAACAAATTTCCAAGGGATCGTCTTCTCCTGGCTACATACCTGCATCCACCTCCAGCCAGACCACTTGTTGTTTGAGATATTCTTCTATCCTCCAATAAAGTGTTCCTACATTGGGATCTAATTCTATTGAATGCTGTAGAAACTAAAGAGGAATTATAACCTCTTTCACCCAATCTATTATTGTTAATAGTACTCTCACTGTGAAAACTACTTTCCTCTGAACAAATGCATCTGGTATGCATGAATTTGCCATAAGGGATGGCTCGGATGGTATTTCTAGGATGGCAACTTGTGGAATGTAATATTATATTATATTATATTGCCAGATATAGTTTTTCTACATGGGGAAGAGTGAAGTCGTCCCTGTAAGAACAATATGCAGAAACTGAATCTGATTTATAGGGGCATTAACTGTAAATCGCATAATATAATTCCTTATTATTTTAATAAGCAGGAAACTCGAAGATATCCCACTGGAAGATTGAATCAGGTCACTTCTTTTAACCACTTTGAATCTTTGGAAGCCTGAAATGGTTAAAAGGCATTTAAAAAACTGAACACATGAACAACAAATCGTTTCTACATTGCAATGCACATGTTCATTCTTAGTGTTAATTTAGTGCTTTTTTTCTGGCAAGTTATGTAGCGCACAATGGGCTGGAATAAGATTTGCGGCATAAAATACATCACAGCTCACCATGAACTTGACGTGTGGGTCTCGCCGTAACCCTTCCCACCCCAGCTGCCCCATTTTGGCACAGATGTCCGAAAGCAGCGTGAAAATGTCAAGACTTGCAAGCAAAATTTTTGCCCAACTCCATGCTGTGGAAAAAATGTATGACTTTTCAAAGCATTTTGCGTGTAATAGGTTTGCTGAATTGGGGCCCATATGTGTTATCTAAGGTCTGAGCCCTGAGAAATAATCTTGTGCTTCTTGTCTTCATACGGTTGTCTACACTTTCATTACAGAGCAAAAATAAGTCAGAGAAGCAGAAATGTAATTACTTGTATCAAACTGATTCATAAGACTCTGTAAAACGAGGCCCTGAGAATGTGTTGAGTCATTGCCTTTCAGCATTTATACCGTCACGAAAACAAGCATAGCACAATAAACCCACATAGGATGCTATTGATTTACCACCTAGGAGAAATGAAACTTCCATGTGTCATTAAGCTGTAAGAAGTAACAGCCAAACGAAGAGGAAATGTCGTCTGCGAAATGATAATAAAAAGTAAACATTTTAAACCGCGATTTAATTTATGCCTAACATGACGGTAAATTATGACCCACTAAGTGTTTTTCTTCCTTCATTATGTGCATTAAAGAGCAAACTATTTTCCTTGAGAGAGATGGAGAACTTTGATGCCATTTTTCTTGAGCACATAACATTTATGGCTTTGATTGATTGCTCTCATGGGGACCATTTTCCAGGCCGCCCAGGCAGAAACATGGTGCTACTTCAGTATGGGGATCATTGACAAGTAAAGGTGAGTCACGGCACAGACAATAGGCTTCGCTTGCTTATATTGTGACCGAATATTGCTGGTACTAAGACATGAATCACTGTTGTTAGCATGTGTATGTCTCATTAAAGAAAAGCAATGGCCTCTTCCGTATAGTTGCCCTTAGAAAGTATTTGCGAATATAGAATAGAGAAAGCAGAAACATATTATAGGTTTTGTATTAGATGCAGCTAACAATCCATTATGTAGACTACGGAAACATGAATAACTTAGGACCACTTGGTTTAAAAAAAATATGATCAAAGAACCAGGCAAAAAATGATAACTTAAGACAAATTCATAAAGGAATTTCAGCCAGAATTGTCCCCAAAAATCATACATTTTGGTGCACGCTTCATTTGTGCAATTTTTCTCTACTTTTGCAATTTTTTTTTAGAAAGATGATGGGGTTTTGAAGAAGGAGTAATACAGCCTACCACATTTGCTATATTTTACTAAAATTACTTTTAATATTGTGCAAAATTACACCAGGCCACAAATACTGTAGATTTAGCTATCTACTTTATGGATTGTGGATCATCTTACTCCATTTTAGATTAAAAATGACTTATGAAATCCCAATATGAATAATTTCTCCTTTAAGATATGTTCACACAATAGACTTGTCTGCTGGTAGAAACACCCATTCCAATAGTTTTCTCTGTGTTTATATTGTGGACTATATCAAGGACTATTGATAGAAAATAAAGAATTTGTCAAAAAATAAAACAGAAACCTCTGCTGCATTCCTCTTTTCACTTAGTACTGTAATAAAATATAATCAAGCAGTAACAATGAAAAAGTCATTGAAAAATAAATGTCTATTCTACGTACTGACCCCTTTATGGGAAATGAACTACTCCGACAATCATTTATCATTTATAGAAAAGGTCAATCCAATCTCCCACTGTGAATAGTAGTAAGAATAGATGACATACAAGTGAAGGTTGTTTCTGATGAATCACTGCTGCTTACATGAACACTAAAATGGAATATTTTATTTCAAGCAGAAAACTCCCATTTAGAAAATTACCTGTGACTCTACATATGCAACGCACAGTATGTCATCCTATGCATGCGTATGGCAGTACGTAGTTTGGAGTACACAGAGACTAAAGCCGGTCTCACATTAATGCTATACATCTGACTCACAAAATGAATGTATTCATCTATCTTTGCAGCACTTTTTACCACTCCATAGTTACATAGGTTGAAAAAACCCTAAGTCCATCAAGTTCAACCTTTCTTCATCAATTGTAAAACTGATCTAGCTGTAAAGATCCATTTAATTTATACTTAGAGAAATTTCCCTTTTATACACATTAAACCATCCAGAAAGTATAAAGGTCTTTGCCCTTTTTGCTCTATCTGAAGGGTATGCTCTCACAACACTTTTCATTTGGGTTTGGAGAGGGTCTGCTCTGAATCTACCTGAAAAAGTACTTTCAAAACTCAAAATAATGAACATATTCATGTCTATAATAAGCTACAAAATTGTTACAGCCATATAATCATTAAAGGGGTTGTCTACTACTCTCTAAATTCCTCTCTGGTAAAACAACCCCGGCACCTCTGTACAAGTCCTTTCCTCCTCTCATCAGGGATGCTGACGTGTTCATTTACTTACCAGCGCTATTTCAATCTGCATCCTCCCAGGACCTGCGCACGGCATGCAGGTCTCCTGGGAGTGTTCTTAAGTTGTTCACGCGCTTCCTGACTCTCAAAGGGGCAGCACGTTTCTGAAAATGTGAACAACCAATAGCTGAGAGATGTCTGATATTTAAAGGGAACCTGTCGCCAGGTCTGGCCAATCCGAGTTACGGCCATCACCTTTCAGGGCTTATCTACAGCATTCTAAAATGCTGTATATAAGCCCCCAATCCAACCTGCAAGAGAAGAAAAATAACTTTTATTATACTCTCCTGGGGGCTGTCCCCTGGGAATCTGGCGGGCACTTGCAGATAATTTTCTTTTTGCTGCTATTAACTCTATTCAGTTTGGGTCCTAATAGTCAGTTGCAGTAAATTCAACATGTGCCTATGAGCTCCAGTGCTTGGTATTGGATTTTTTCACTCTCACTTAAAGAGATTCACTGGTTGTGATTAGTGATACTCCCCTTTCTCTAAGGCTATTTTTCCCTGGGTGATTTCATGAATCATTCCTTGTCTACCTTACAATTGTATTTATATTTTGTCTATTAATTCTATTCAATAAATTTTATTATTTTAATGAAGTCAGCACTCCTTTTTCTTTATTAGAATCATTCAGGCTCATGGAGTTTCCTCTCATTGATCTTTTGAAGTATTATTTATCTGGATAGTAAGTATGCTATTGGCATCTGTACTAAATTGCTATACTATCATTATTGCTGTGAACCTTATAATCTCTGTAATATGGTTGGCAGGACTGGTATCTGCCACTATATGGTCACAGTATGGTGGTAATATCGGTCTTTTCAGTAGCGTTTTTTTTTTTTAAATTTAGCAACAGCTTAATGCATTTTTCAGTCATGCGGTGGTACATGTACTGTATATATCTATAGATCCTCTTTTAAGTGGCAGGAAGTTGTATGGGCCCCTGATCTTATAGGATTATAGCAATGTGTGAGGTGGAGAAAGGGAAAATATTGCCAGGGCTGTTTTTTTGGTGCTTTGCATTACTTCTAAGCACCATATCAGTGACTTAGCTGCACCAGTGTGCTGGATAGGACATTATGCTGAAACTGTGTGTGAGGAATTGGAGAGGCTTAGGCAGAGTTACCGGTCTGTTCTCACTGCTGGCTTGTAGCCCAGCACAAGGGCTGAGAGGAAATTAGGTCAGAAAGGAGCAGAGGAATCTGAATAGGAAGTGATGATAAAGAGCTTATGCCATGGCACATGAAGTGTGCCAAAAAGGTACAAATAACATGAAACCAACAGAAATGGTATATGGAGATCTTTAACCCCTTCATGACCAAATGTATTTTCGTTTTTGCATTTCCATTTTTTGCTCCCCTTCTTCCCAGAGCCATCATTTTTTTTAATCTATATGTGTTCACAAGTGCATGTGGATTTACCGTATATTATTCTTGTGAATGTATCATCAGACTTGGATTCATGATCTGGCAGATTCCCAGTGGGGCATTGCTGTGGTTGGCCATCTGCTCCTGTTAAAGGGGTTGTTATCTTTAGGATATGTTATCAATACCAGATTGGCTGAGGTTTGACATCTGCACACCCACCAATGTGCCCTTCTCGCTGCTGGTCAGATGTGATCAGTTGTGCAATGAAACACCACAGCCACATCAACTCTATATGTTGTTGGTGTTAGGTGTTTCTCTGTTGATTGATATCTATTGTGAACATACTATAGCTCTAAGCAGTTCTTCTCTGACTTCATCTATGCATCTACTGTACAGCATGTAGGGAATTATGGAGGATTCACCACTAGTTGTATTGGAATGTTATACTGGGGTATCATAGAATTACAGAGTTGGAAGGGACCTCCCGGGTCATCTGATCCAACCCCTTGGTCAATGCAGGATTCACTAAATCATCCCAGATAGATGTCTGTCCAGCCTCTGTTTGGAGACTTCCATTGAAGGAGAACTCACCACCTTTCATGGCAGCCTGTTCTACTCGTTGATCACCCTCACTGTCAAAAAGTTTTTTCTAAAATCTAATCTGTCTCCTATTATTCAGTTTCATCCCATTGCGTCTAGTCTTTCTTTGTGCAAATGAGAATAAAGCTGATCCCTCTACAGTGTCACAGCCGTTGAGATATTTGTAGACAGCTATTAAGTCTCCTTTTAGTCTTCTCTTTTGCAAGCTAACCATTTCCAAATACTCTTAACTGTTACTGAATGCATATTGTTTGCAGACCGGTTACCATTCTGGTCACTCGTCTCTGAACTTGCTTTTTCAATGTATTTTTTAAGATGTGGTGCCAAGAACTGGACACAGTATTCCAGATGAGATCTGACCAAAGAGGAGTAAAGGGGATAATTACTTCATGTGATCTAGACTGCATGTTTCTATTAATGCAACCCAGAATTTTGTTTGCATGAAGGTGAGTGTCCTGGCTTGGTGTGTGGGCTTTGTATAAGGGGGTGCTACGCCTCTGCAGGCCACATGCTACTGATTACTTTAGTTGGTCAGGACCAGATGTTGGAATAAAAGTCAAATGGAAAGAAAAACTGCATTTCTGAAAACATAATCTTGTTCTGCAAAAAGCAAGCTGATATACATCTCCATCAGCGGAGAAATAAAAAAGCTAAAGCTCCCATGGGTTTACTGCGACAAAGAGGAGCATGAAGACCGCAGCATCTGATTTTTTCTACTGCTTAACTGATTAGAGGCACTTCATATTCATATTAATCAGTTCAGGTTTCTTTTATCAGTTCATGGGTTAATTTGCTCAGTTGAGAGCTCCTGGAAGGCTCAGCTGTTCACTGTTAGCCACTCCAATCTCCTATATAATCTGGGCCCTGGCTAGCACTCATTGTCAGAGCAGCTTTTGCTGCATGGCTGGAGGTTGTTGATGGTTGTTATTTGAGAAGGCGTTTGATGGATTTATTTGTGACTGTTGCTAGGTTTTGGTTGTGTGATAATTCCCCTTCTTCTGCTTCTTTTGCTTTAATACATCCTCCACTCCCCAATGCATTCCTCTGTAGTTTGTGTGAGTATATTTTCATGATTAGTATTTTTAGTTATCCCTGTTAGTATTTCCTTGTTAGTCTGGTTGGTGTATTATGGTACACTGCTAGTGATGAGCAAGTATACTTGTTGCTCGGGTTTTTCCGAGTGTGCTCAGGGGTCCTCTGAGTTTTTTGGCGTGCTCGGAGATTTAGTTTTTGTCGATGCAGCTGCATGATTTGCGACTGCTAGACAGTCTGAATACATGTGAGGATTCCATAACAAACAGACAACCTCCACATGTATTCAGACTGTCTAGCAGCCGCAAATCATGCAGCTTTGTCATCAAAAACTAAATCTCCGAGCACGCCAAAATACTCAGAGGAGCATACTCAGGACAACTGTTATGAACTGGTGGCCTAGGAGCAGCATGGACGAGATCTGGAGTAGGTGGCCTCTATACTGACCGCAGACCCTGAACTTAACACATCAACTAGAAGTAGCCGTGGGATGTTCCTGTCACTCCCTAGACACCTCGTCATGGCCGGAGGACTAATTACACCTAAAGAAAGAAACAGGAATACTATCTTGCCTCAGAGAAAACTCCCAAAGGAAAGGCAGCCCCCCACAAATATTGACTGTGAGAGGAGAGGGAAATTACAAACGCAGACTGAAAACAGAATTTAGCAAAGGAGGCCACGCTACCTAGAAAGAAAAGACAGGAAAGAGTACTGTGCGGTCAGTATAAAAAATACTACAAAATCCACCACAGAGAATACAAAAATCTCCACACCTAACTAAAGGCATGGAGGGTAACTCTGTGACTCCAGAGCTTCCAACTTGGCTGAATAAATCTTAACACAGACAAAGCTGGACAAGAAAAAACATAGCAATTCACAGAACTATTAAGTCCACCGCATGTGGACTGCAAAAACAGAGCCAGGACTTATCTTTGATGATTTGGACAATCCAGAAGGAGAAACCAAGCAGAGATGTGGATCCCTAGAAAACAATGGACAACTGGCACTCACTAAAGGCAGGAGCCAGACTAAATAGCCCCGTCCAAAGTGGAAGCAGCTGATGACTGTTGTGAAGGACAAACAGCAGCACTACCACTCATAACCACCGGAGGGAGCCCAAGAGCAGAACCCACAACAGAATTCACAACAGACAACCCAAGCAACAAGTACACTTGCTCATCACTAGGGTTGAGCGACTTTTACTTTTTTGGGGTCGAGTCGGTTTCGCGAAACTTTGGCAAAAGTCGAGTTGAGTGAAGTCGGCCGATTGTCGCGAAAAGTCGGGGATCGACCGAAACATGAAACCTAATGCAAGTCAATGGGGAAGCATAGTCGGCAGTGAGTGGAGGCTAGGAAAACACCTACAGTGCCCATTTTAATGACAAAAACATCCATTCTTGTTACTGAAGCTTGTCAATCTTAAATTTACTTTATAATAATAGATAGGCATTGGAGATTGGGGGTCATTTGGCTAAAGTTGTGGGGGGTAGGGCTGGTTCAAGTTTTTAGTGGGCCCAGGAAACGTGGACTATGTCACGGCGGTGGAGCATAGGGACGGGTTGCACCTCAATGGGGAAGGTGCAGCTGTGCTGGGGGAGAAAATGGCTAGAAGGTTGGAGGAGTGTTTAAACTAGGGATTGGGGGGGAGGGTATTCATTTTATAGGAGGGGAAGATAGTGCAGATAGAGACCTGGGCACAAATAAGGAAGTTGGGGGTGGCGGTGGCATGGGGGGTGGGGTTAGAACAGCTAATAATTTAAGAAAGAATAGAGGTACAGAGAGGAACATCAAGTGCATGTATACTAATGCCAGAAGCCTCGCCAACAAAATGGACGAATTAGAACTAATGTTGTTGGAACATAATTATGACATGGTGGGGATATCTGAAACATGGCTGGATGAGAGCCATGACTGGGCTGTTAACTTGCAGGGCTATAGTCTGTTCAGAAATGACCGTACAGATAAGCGAGGGGGAGGGGTGTGTCTGTATGTAAAATCCACCTTAAAACCCATCCTGCGTGATAATATAGGTGAATCTAATGAAAATGTAGAGTCCCTGTGGGTGGAGATAAGGGGAGGGCGAAAAAATAATAAATTACTGATAGGGATTTGTTATAAATCTCCCAAAATAATGGAAGCAATGGAGAATATCCTCGTAAAGCAAATAGATGAAGCTGCGACTCAAGGAGAAGTCATTATTATGGGGGACTTCAACTACCCTGAAATAGATTGGGGAACAGAAACCTGCAGTTCCAGTAAAGGTAATCGGTTTTTGACAACTATGAGAGACAATTACCTTTCACAACTGGTTCAGGACCCAACAAGAAGGGCACTGCTAGACCTAATATTAACCAACAGGCCAGACCGCATATCAAATATAAGGGTTGGGGGTCACTTGGGGAATAGTGATCACAAAATAATAAGTTTTCAGGTCTCCTTTAATAAGATGTGTAGTAGAGGGGTGACAAGGACACTAAACTTTAGGAGGGCAAATTTCCAACGGATGAGAGAGGATCTTGGTGCAATTAACTGGGACTATATCCTGAGACATAAAAGTACACAAAGAAAATGGGAGACGTTTATTAGCATCCTGGATAGGACCTGTGAACAGTATATACCGTATGGGAATAAACATACTAGAAATAGGAGGAAACCAATATGGCTAAATAGAGCTGTAAGGGGCGCAATAAGTGACAAAAAGAAAGCATTTAGAGAATTAAAGGAAGTAGGTAGTGATGAGGCATTAAATAAATATAGAAAATTAAATAAATTCTGTAAAAAGCAAATCAAGGTAGCAAAGATTGAGACAGAGAGACTCATTGCCAGAGAGAGCGAAAATAACCCCAAAATATTCTTTAACTACATAAATAGTAAGAAACTAAAAAATGATAGTGTTGGCCCCCTTAAAAATAGTCTGGGTGAAATGGTGGATGAAGATGAGGAAAAAGCCAATATGCTAAATGACTTTTTTTCATCAGTATTTACAAAAGAAAATCCCATGGCAGCCAATATGACTAGTGATAAAAATTCCCAATTAAATGTTACCTGCTTAACCCAGCAGGAAGTACGGCGGCGTCTAAAAATCACAAAAATTGACAAATCTCCGGGCCCGGATGGGATACACCCCCGAGTACTGCAGGAACTAAGTACAGTCATTGATAGACCGTTATTTTTAATCTTTAAAGAGTCCATAATAACAGGGTCTGTACCACAGGACTGGCGTATAGCAAATGTGGTGCCAATATTTAAAAAGGGGACAAAAACTGAACTCGGAAATTATAGGCCAGTAAGCTTAACCTCTACTGTGGATAAAATCCTGGAGGGCATTCTAAGGGATGCTATACTGGAGTATCTGAAGAGGAATAACCTCATGACTCAGTATCATGTCAGACTAATTTGATCAGCTTCTATGAAGAGGTAAGTTTCGGACTGGACCAAGAGAGCCCAGTGGATGTAGTGTATATGGACTTTTCAAAAGCTTTTGATACGGTGCCACACAAAAGGTTGATACATAAAATGAGAATAATGGGGATAGGGGAAAATATGTGCAAGTGGGTTGAGAGCTGGCTCAGGGATAGGAAACAAAGGGTGGTTATTAATGGAGCACACTCGGACTGGGTCGTGGTTAGTAGTGGGGTACCACAGGGGTCAGTATTGGGCCCTCTTATTTTTAACATATTTATTAATGACCTTGTAGGGGGCATTCAAAGTAGAATTTCAATATTTGCAGATGACACTAAACTCTGCAGGGTAATCAATACAGAGGAGGACAATTTTATATTACAGGATGATTTATGTAAACTAGAAGCTTGGGCTGATAAATGGCAAATGAGCTTTAATGGGGATAAATGTAAGGTCATGCAATTGGGTAGAAGTAATAAGATGTATAACTATGTGCTTAATTCTAAAACTCTGGGTAAAACTGTCAATGAAAAGGACCTGGGTGTATGGGTGGATGACAAACTCATATTCAGTGGCCAGTGTCAGGCAGCTGCTACAAAGGCAAATAAAATAATGGGATGCATTAAAAGAGGCATAGATGCTCATGAGGAGAACATAATTTTACCTCTATACAAGTCACTAGTGCGACCACACTTAGAATACTGTGCACAGTTCTGGTCTCCGGTGTACAAGAAAGACATAGCTGAACTAGAGCGGGTGCAGAGAAGAGCGACCAAGGTTATTAGAGGACTGGGGGGTCTGCAATACCAAGATAGGTTATTACACTTGGGGCTATTTAGTTTGGAAAAACGAAGGCTAAGGGGTGATCTTATGTTAATGTATAAATATATGAGGGGACAGTACAAAGACCTTTCTGATGATCTTTTTAATCATAGACCGGTGACAGGGACAAGGGGGCATCCTCTACGTCTGGAGGAAAAAAGGTTTAAGCATAATAACAGACGCAGATTCTTTACTGTAAGAGCAGGGAGACTATGGAACTCTCTGCCGTATGATGTTGTAATGAGTGATTCATTACTTAAATTTAAGAGGGGACTGGATGCCTTTCTGGAAAAGTATAATGTTACAGGGTATATACACTAGATTCCTGATAAGGCGTTGATCCAGGGAACTAGTCTGATTGCCGTATGTGGGGTCGGGAAAGAATTTTTTTCCCCATGGTGGAGCTTACTCTTACCACATGGGGTTTTTTTGCCTTCCCCTGGATCAACATGTTAGGGCATGTTAGGTTAGGCTATGGGTTGAACTAGATGGACTTAAAGTCTTCTTTCAACCTTAATAACTATGTAACTATGAAAGGTAAGTATGTCAAGTTTGCAAGTGCTGTGATCCTGAGCAAGCGGGGGGGGGGGGGCACTCGTTGGCATTGGCACTGGCACTGGGCCCCTCAAAGTACAGCGGTGTGTTTGCACGGCGGGGGCGCCTCCCACCGGCAGCGACACTTTTGCATACTCTGAGGGGCCCTGTGCCAGTGACGTCGACAACGAGTATGCCCCCCCACCTGATGAAGGAACCTGCACTTTCATCTGCACCTTCCTCTTTGTCCCTGTGTAAGGTGGTATAGCATGCGGGAAGGGGAACCTTACTTTCAGCAGGGTCAGATTCTGGCTGTGTAGAGTGCCAGGGGAATGTAGTGGTCTGGGTCAATGTACCAGCAGACTCATCTAGCAGTGGCTGGGCAATGGGCAGGATGAGGAGGAAACACAGATATAGGGCCAAAGAATAAAGTAGGCTAAATGCAGTTCAAAATTGGTAACAGGACTAACCAGGCGGCATTGCTTTGTTCAGTGGAGGACAACTGTAATGAGAGGCTGACACAGTTAGTAGGCCCAAGTAATAAAGTGGGCCAAATTAAGTTCAAAATTGGTAACAGGAGTAAACAGGCGGCACTGCTTTGTTCAGTGGAGGAGAACACCCAGGAGCGGCAGACACCGTTACTAGGCCCCAACCAAAGTAGTAGGGCAACTGCAGTGTGACATTAAAAAATACTTAATGAGAGCCTGTAGGTTGAAGCTCAGACACGGAAACTTGGAGGAGAACAATGGAGGAGAACACCCAGGAGGAGGAGAACACCCAGGAGCGGCAGACACCGTTACTAGTAGGGTTGAGCGACTTTCATTTTTTTAAGATCGAGTAGGGTTTTGGGAAACCCGATTTTGTCCAGAGTCGAGTCGAGTGCAGTCGGCCGATTATCGCTAAAAGTCGGGGATCGACCGAAACACGAAACCCAATGCAAGTCAATGGGGAAGCATAGTCGGCAGTGAGTGGAGGCCAGGAAAACACCTACAGTGCCCATTTTAATGCCAAAAACATCCATTCTTGTTTCTGAAGCTTGCCAATCTTAATTAACTGTATAATAATAGTTGGGCATAGGGAATTGGGGGAAAGTTGTGGGGGGAGTAGGGCTGGCTCAAGTTTTTCGTGGGCCCAGGAAATGCGGACTACGTCACGGCGGTGTTGCAGGGAAAGGTAAGTATTTAAAAGTTGCAAGTGCTGTGATCCTGAGCAAGCAGGGGGGGGCCCACTCGTTCGCATTGCCACTGGCACAGGGCCCCTCAAAGTACGGCGGTGTGTTTGCATGGCGGGGGCGCCTCCCACCAGCAGCGACACTTTTGCGTACTCTGAGGGGCCCTGTGCCAGTGACGTCGCCAACGAGTATGCCCCCCCACCTGATGAAGGAACCTGCACTTTCATCTGCACCTTCCTCTTTGTCCCTGTGTAAGGTGGTATAACATGCGGGAAGGGGAACCTTACTTTCAGCAGGGACAGATTCTGGCTGTGTAGAGTACAAGGGGAATGTAGTGGTCTAGGTCAATGTACCAGCAGACTCATTTAGCAGTGGCTGGGCAATGGGCAGGATGAGGAGGAAACAGATATAGGGCCAAAGAATAAAGTAGGCTACATGCAGTTCAAAATTGGTAACAGGACTAAACAGGCGGCATTGCTTTGTTCAGTGGAGTAGCAAACCCAAGAGCAGCAGACACTGTTTCAAGGGCCTAACCACACTAGTAGGCCAAATGCAGTTTAATATCTGATAGTATAGGGCGAAAGCCAGAATGTGGAAGCTCAGCTTTGTTCAGTTGAGGACAACACCAGGGAGGGGCAGACACCTTTAGTAGGCCGGAAAAGCCTATTGCATTTTTTAAAATGGTAATTTGGAGCAGAAGGTTGAAGCTCAGCTTTATTTAGTTGAGGGCAACACCAGGGAGGGGCAGAAGCCGTTAGTAGGCCCTAACCACCATTTTTTTTTTTTTTAAAACCACTTAATGAGAGCCGGAAGGTTGAAGCTCAGCTTTATTTAGTTGAGGACAACACCAGGGAGGGGCAGAAGCCGTTAGTAGGCCCTAACCACCATTTTTTTTTAAAAACCACTTAATGAGAGCCGGAAGGTTGAAGCTCAGCTTTATTTAGTTGAGGACAACACCAGGGAGGGGCAGAAGCCGTTAGTAGGCCCTAACCACCATTTTTTTTTTTTTTAAAACCACATAATGAGAGCCGGAAGGTTGAAGCTCAGCTTTATTTAGTTGAGGACAACACCAGGGAGGGGCAGAAGCCGTTAGTAGGCCCTAACCACCATTTTTTTTTAAAAACCACTTAATGAGAGCCGGAAGGTTGAAGCTCAGCTTTATTTAGTTGAGGACAACACCAGGGAGGGGCAGAAGCCGTTAGTAGGCCCTAACCACCATTTTTTTTTTTTAAACCACATAATGAGAGCCGGAAGGTTGAAGCTCAGCTTTATTTAGTTGAGGACAACACCAGGGAGGGGCAGAAGCCGTTAGTAGGCCCTAACCACCATTTTTTTTTTTTAAACCACATAATGAGAGCCGGAAGGTTGAAGCTCAGCTTTATTTAGTTGAGGACAACACCAGGGAGGGGCAGAAGCCGTTAGTAGGCCCTAACCACCAATTTTTTTTTTTTTAAAACCACTTAATGAGAGCCGGAAGGTTGAAGCTCAGCTTTATTTAGTTGAGGACAACACCAGGGAGGGGCAGAAGCCGTTAGTAGGCCCTAACCACCAATTTTTTTTTTTTTAAAACCACTTAATGAGAGCCGGAAGGTTGAAGCTCAGCTTTATTTAGTTGAGGACAACACCAGGGAGGGGCAGAAGCCGTTAGTAGGCCCTAACCACCATTTTTTTTTTTTTTAAAACCACTTAATGAGAGCCGGAAGGTTGAAGCTCAGCTTTATTTAGTTGAGGACAACACCAGGGAGGGGCAGAAGCCGTTAGTAGGCCCTAACCACCAATTTTTTTTTTTTTAAAACCACTTAATGAGAGCCGGAAGGTTGAAGCTCAGCTTTATTTAGTTGAGGACAACACCAGGGAGGGGCAGAAGCCGTTAGTAGGCCCTAACCACCATTTTTTTTTAAAAACCACTTAATGAGAGCCGGAAGGTTGAAGCTCAGCTTTATTTAGTTGAGGACAACACCAGGGAGGGGCAGAAGCCGTTAGTAGGCCCTAACCACCATTTTTTTTTAAAAACCACTTAATGAGAGCCGGAAGGTTGAAGCTCAGCTTTATTTAGTTGAGGACAACACCAGGGAGGGGCAGAAGCCGTTAGTAGGCCCTAACCACCAATTTTTTTTTTTTTAAAACCACTTAATGAGAGCCGGAAGGTTGAAGCTCAGCTTTATTTAGTTGAGGACAACACCAGGGAGGGGCAGAAGCCGTTAGTAGGCCCTAACCACCATTTTTTTTTAAAAACCACTTAATGAGAGCCGGAAGGTTGAAGCTCAGCTTTATTTAGTTGAGGACAACACCAGGGAGGGGCAGAAGCCGTTAGTAGGCCCTAACCACCAATTTTTTTTTTTTTAAAACCACTTAATGAGAGCCGGAAGGTTGAAGCTCAGCTTTATTTAGTTGAGGACAACACCAGGGAGGGGCAGAAGCCGTTAGTAGGCCCTAACCACCATTTTTTTTTTTTTTAAAACCACTTAATGAGAGCCGGAAGGTTGAAGCTCAGCTTTATTTAGTTGAGGACAACACCAGGGAGGGGCAGAAGCCGTTAGTAGGCCCTAACCACCAATTTTTTTTTTTTTAAAACCACTTAATGAGAGCCGGAAGGTTGAAGCTCAGCTTTATTTAGTTGAGGACAACACCAGGGAGGGGCAGAAGCCGTTAGTAGGCCCTAACCACCATTTTTTTTTAAAAACCACTTAATGAGAGCCGGAAGGTTGAAGCTCAGCTTTATTTAGTTGAGGACAACACCAGGGAGGGGCAGAAGCCGTTAGTAGGCCCTAACCACCATTTTTTTTTAAAAACCACTTAATGAGAGCCGGAAGGTTGAAGCTCAGCTTTATTTAGTTGAGGACAACACCAGGGAGGGGCAGAAGCCGTTAGTAGGCCCTAACCACCAATTTTTTTTTTTTTAAAACCACTTAATGAGAGCCGGAAGGTTGAAGCTCAGCTTTATTTAGTTGAGGACAACACCAGGGAGGGGCAGAAGCCGTTAGTAGGCCCTAACCACCATTTTTTTTTAAAAACCACTTAATGAGAGCCGGAAGGTTGAAGCTCAGCTTTATTTAGTTGAGGACAACACCAGGGAGGGGCAGAAGCCGTTAGTAGGCCCTAACCACCAATTTTTTTTTTTTTAAAACCACTTAATGAGAGCCGGAAGGTTGAAGCTCAGCTTTATTTAGTTGAGGACAACACCAGGGAGGGGCAGAAGCCGTTAGTAGGCCCTAACCACCATTTTTTTTTTTTTTAAAACCACTTAATGAGAGCCGGAAGGTTGAAGCTCAGCTTTATTTAGTTGAGGACAACACCAGGGAGGGGCAGAAGCCGTTAGTAGGCCCTAACCACCATTTTTTTTTTTTTTAAAACCACTTAATGAGAGCCGGAAGGTTGAAGCTCAGCTTTATTTAGTTGAGGACAACACCAGGGAGGGGCAGAAGCCGTTAGTAGGCCCTAACCACCATTTTTTTTTTTTTTAAAACCACTTAATGAGAGCCGGAAGGTTGAAGCTCAGCTTTATTTAGTTGAGGACAACACCAGGGAGGGGCAGAAGCCGTTAGTAGGCCCTAACCACCATTTTTTTTTTTTTTAAAACCACTTAATGAGAGCCGGAAGGTTGAAGCTCAGCTTTATTTAGTTGAGGACAACACCAGGGAGGGGCAGAAGCCGTTAGTAGGCCCTAACCACCAATTTTTTTTTTTTTAAAACCACTTAATGAGAGCCGGAAGGTTGAAGCTCAGCTTTATTTAGTTGAGGACAACACCAGGGAGGGGCAGAAGCCGTTAGTAGGCCCTAACCACCATTTTTTTTTTTTTTAAAACCACTTAATGAGAGCCGGAAGGTTGAAGCTCAGCTTTATTTAGTTGAGGACAACACCAGGGAGGGGCAGAAGCCGTTAGTAGGCCCTAACCACCAATTTTTTTTTTTTTAAAACCACTTAATGAGAGCCGGAAGGTTGAAGCTCAGCTTTATTTAGTTGAGGACAACACCAGGGAGGGGCAGAAGCCGTTAGTAGGCCCTAACCACCAATTTTTTTTTTTTTAAAACCACTTAATGAGAGCCGGAAGGTTGAAGCTCAGCTTTATTTAGTTGAGGACAACACCAGGGAGGGGCAGAAGCCGTTAGTAGGCCCTAACCACCATTTTTTTTTAAAAACCACTTAATGAGAGCCGGAAGGTTGAAGCTCAGCTTTATTTAGTTGAGGACAACACCAGGGAGGGGCAGAAGCCGTTAGTAGGCCCTAACCACCATTTTTTTTTAAAAACCACTTAATGAGAGCCGGAAGGTTGAAGCTCAGCTTTATTTAGTTGAGGACAACACCAGGGAGGGGCAGAAGCCGTTAGTAGGCCCTAACCACCAATTTTTTTTTTTTTAAAACCACTTAATGAGAGCCGGAAGGTTGAAGCTCAGCTTTATTTAGTTGAGGACAACACCAGGGAGGGGCAGAAGCCGTTAGTAGGCCCTAACCACCATTTTTTTTTAAAAACCACTTAATGAGAGCCGGAAGGTTGAAGCTCAGCTTTATTTAGTTGAGGACAACACCAGGGAGGGGCAGAAGCCGTTAGTAGGCCCTAACCACCATTTTTTTTTTTTTTAAAACCACATAATGAGAGCCGGAAGGTTGAAGCTCAGCTTTATTTAGTTGAGGACAACACCAGGGAGGGGCAGAAGCCGTTAGTAGGCCCTAACCACCATTTTTTTTTTTAAAACCACATAATGAGAGCCGGAAGGTTGAAGCTCAGCTTTATTTAGTTGAGGGCAACACCAGGGAGGGGCAGAAGCCGTTAGTAGGCCCTAACCAAAGTTGAAGGCCAAATGCAGTTTAATTTCTGATACTATAGGCCGAAAGCCAGAAGGTGGAAGTTCCGATTTAGACAGTGGAGGACAATTTGAATTAGGGACTGCAGACAGACTTAGTAGGCTGTCCCCTGTGGACCATGCATCCACCACATTAACCCATTGCGCCGTAATGGACACGTAATCTTCCGTGGCCATGCCTACAGGTCCATGCGTCTGTTGTCAGGTGCACCTTTGTACTCACAGATTGCCAGAGTGCATGGACAATGCGGTCTTCTACATGCTGGTGGAGGGTTGGGATGGCTTTTCTCGCAAAAGAAGTGTCGACTGGTTAGCTTGTAGCGTGGTACAGCGTAGTCCATCATGGCCTTATTAATAGTAAATAAAATATATAACTAGGCTCTATGAACTTTTAAATAGGTTCCAGGGGTACACGGGCAGCATTGGTGTGGTCAGTGGAGGAGTATTGCAAGTAGGGGCTGCAGACAGGCTATCAAAGGCCTAAAATAACAAACAGTAGGCAGTCATGGCAGTTTTACATCGGTTACATGGATACACAGGCAGGCACTCCAGGCAGCATTGTGCTCAGTGGAGGAGTATTGCAAGTAGGGGCCGCAGACAGGCTATCAAAGGCCTAAAATAACAAACAGTAGGCAGTCATGGCAGTTTTACATCGGTTACATGGATACACAGGCAGGCACTCCAGGCAGCATTGTGGTCAGTGGAGGAGTATTGCAAGTAGGGGCCGCAGACAGGCTATCAAAGGCCTAAAATAACAAACAGTAGGCAGTCATGGCAGTTTTACATCGGTTACATGGATACACAGGCAGCTAGGTGGTGAGTGGAGGAGTATTTAAAGTAAGGACCGCAGACAGGCTATCAAAGGCCTAACATAACAAACAATAGGCTCATGGCAGTTTTACAGCGGTTACATGGATACACGGGCAGGCAGCTTGGTGGTGAGTGGAGGAGTATTTAAAGTATGGACCGCAGACAGGCTTCGAAGGCCTAACACAATAAAATGGGCTGGCTGTAGGCACTTTAAAATTGGTTCCAGGGGTACACGGGCAGCAGTGGTCTGGTCAGTGGAGGCCTAGTGGAAGTATGGACCGCAGACAGGCTTCGAAGGCCTAACACAATAAAATGGGCTGGCTGTAGGCACTTTAAAATTGGTTCCAGGGGTACACGGGCAGCAGTGGTCTGGTCAGTGGAGGCCTAGTGGAAGTATGGACCGCAGACAGGCTTCGAAGGCCTAACACAATAAAATGGGCTGGCTGTAGGCACTTTAAAATTGGTTCCAGGGGTACACGGGCAGCAGTGGTCTGGTCAGTGGAGGCCTAGTGGAAGTATGGACCGCAGACAGGCTTCGAAGGCCTAACACAATAAAATGGGCTGACTGTAGGCACTTTAAAATTGGTTCCAGGGGTACACGGGCAGCAGTGGTCTGGTCAGTGGAGGACTAGTGGAAGTATGGACCGCAGACAGGCTTCGAAGGCCTAACACAATAAAATGGGCTGGCTGTAGGCACTTTAAAATTGGTTCCAGGGGTACACGGGCAGCAGTGGTCTGGTCAGTGGAGGACTAGTGGAAGGAGGGAGCGCAGAAAGGCTTCAAAGGCCTAAAATAACAAACAATAGGCTCATGGCAGTTTTACAGCGGTTACATGGATACACGGGCAGGCAGCTTGGTGGTCAGTGGAGGAGTAGGGACCGCAGACAGGCTATCAAAGGCCTAAAATAACAAACAATAGGCTCATGGCAGTTTTACAGCGGTTACATGGATACACGGGCAGGCAGCTTGGTGCTGAGTGGAGGAGTAGTGCAAGGAGTGTCTGTCCCAGTACTCCCAAAATATAAATAGATGTTAATGTCTCGCAAAACAACCAAAACAAAAAAAAAGATGGCATACTTAGGTACAGGGGTGGGCTCATCTGCTGTGTTTCTGACATAGTAATTTGGCAGTAACTATTTAATGGTGCCAATATAGGACACAGACACAGACTACTTTAAGTTGCATCATAGATGTCTACAAATTTGTATTGTCAGTGCCAGACATTGAATGATGTCAGCGAATAGACTAAAGATTGGTGGAGCTGTGCGACATAATTTTGCACGTAGTAGAGCCCAGTTTGAGCTGGGGTAGGGGGGAACTCTCTTGAGGCCGGCGGGACCGCCCCAGGGCCACTCATGTTACAACGGTGTGTCTGACGTTGGGTGCGCACCACCACCGCCAGAGACACTACATTGTACTATGAGGGACCCAGTAGCAATGCCGTCAACCAAAAGCGAGCACACCCACCTCTTCAGACAAACAGCAGTCTCACGGGTGCTTGCGCCAAGTCGCGATACCACGGCCCCGTGTGGGGAGTTTGGCCATTTAGGGAGGTGTAAACATGTCGTATGCTGTACAATCTGCAGCAGCAAATTAGACATTAGAAAAGTAATTCACAGGCAAGAGCTTTTCATAGGAAAGCTAGGTGTCGGCCGGGCAAGGTGGGGCAAAAGATTTTGAAATCCAGTTGTGGTTCATTTTAATGAATGTTAGATCGTCAACATTTTGGGTAGCCAGACGAGTCCTTTTTTCGGTTAATATTGACCCTGCAGCACTGAATACTCTTTCTGATAGGACACTTGCTGCCGGGCAAGCAAGCTCCTGCAATGCATATTCTGCCAATTCTGGCCAGGTGTCTAATTTGGAGGCCCAGTAATCAAATGGGAATGACGGTTGAGGGAGAACATCGATAAGGGATGAAAAATAGTTAGTAACCATACTGGACAAATGTTGTCTCCTGTCACTTTCAATTGATGCAGCAGTACCTGTCCTGTCTGCGGTCATAGCAAAATCACTCCACAACCTGGTCAGAAAACCCCTCTGTCCAACGCCACTTCTGATGTGTGCACCCCTAACACTCCTAGTCTGCTGCCCCCTGGAGCTCGTGTGAGAACGATCACGTGCGCTGTGTGCTGGGAATGCCTGAAGCAAACGGTCAACAAGAGTTGATTGTTTGGTTGCTAATATTAG
This sequence comes from Ranitomeya variabilis, assembly GCF_051348905.1. Taxonomy (NCBI): domain Eukaryota; kingdom Metazoa; phylum Chordata; class Amphibia; order Anura; family Dendrobatidae; genus Ranitomeya; species Ranitomeya variabilis. The sequence continues at coordinate 1,005,275,339 of NC_135232.1, read as the reverse complement.
TTCCAAGTTCTCATGTGGCATAATATTTTGCAATTTGCCTTTATAGCGTGGATCAAGGAGGCAGGCCAACCAGTAATCGTCATCGTTCATCATTTTCGTAATGCGTGTGTCCCTTTGTAGGATACGTAAGGCATAATCCGCCATGTGGGCCAAAGTTCCACTTGTCAAATCTCCGGTTGTGATTGGTTGAGGGGCAGTTGCAGGCAAATCTACGTCACTTGTGTCCCTCAAAAAACCAGAACCCGGCCGTGACACGCAACCAATTTCCTGTGCCCCCGTGAAAGTTTCCGCATTAAAAATA